>NW_026999361.1:234585-291584 GCF_037126465.1 Ornithodoros turicata
ATACATTGGTGAAACCGGCCAACAAATGAACAACCGCCTTACCGGACACAGAACCGACACATCCAACAAACCCCCCAAAGCAGTCGCCGAACACTTTAACGTTCCTGGTCACAACTTTGACAACATTAAACTGTACGAGGGTATAAGTTTCCGGCCCGACCAACTTTTAAAAGTCATAGAGACGAAACAAATGTATCACTTTTCATCATAGTCACCCTTAACTTCGATGCACTTTTGACACCTTTCAACCAGCATTCTTATACCCTTGAAAAAATAGTCCGAAGGTCTGTCTGCAAAATGCTGGAAAACTGCCTCATGCACCTGACTATCGTTTTGAACTCTCCGTCCTCTGAGATCCCTCTTCAAGTTTGAGAACAGGAAGTAGTCACTCGATGCCAAGTCTGGACTGTAGGGTGGGTGGTGGATTTCTTCGAAGCCGCACTCTTTCAGTGCAGCCTTGGCAACAGAAGCCGTGTGGACAGGGGCATTGTCCTGGAGCAACCGGACACCTCGACTCAACCTGCCGCGCCTCTTTTCCTTGATGGCGTCTCGCAGTCGGCGCAGGAGTGAAGCATAATAAGCCGCATTCACTGTGCTGTTCCTCTCTTTGAAGTCGATGAGGAGGATCCCGTGACAATCCCAAAATATTGTTGCCATGATCTTCTTTGTGGATTGTGTGACCTTGGCTTTTCTTTGGGGTGCTTCTCCTGGTTTGCGCCATTCCATCGACTCCTTTTTCGAAAAGGGATCATAGTAGAGCACCATAGTCTCATCCCCTGTGACAATTGACTTCAATATTTCTTCTTCGTTCTCTTGACAGAACTCCAAAACTCTTTGGCACAGACGACGCGCTGTTGCTTTTGAACTGACGAGAGAAGTCGTGGCACCCATCTCGCACTGACCTTTTTCATGTGAAGACACTCATCGATGATGCCAAAAACGGTTGTTTTGGAAAGCCCCAGCCATTCTGAGATTTCCTTCACCTTAAGGCGCCTGTCGCTCAGCACATCCTCCTCGACAAGAGACAAATTTTTTTGTGTCACCGCTTCAACTGGACGACGACTATCGCGTGAATCATCTTCAATGGACTCTCGCCCCAGTCGAACCTGCTTAGCCCTGTCTTTTACCGTTGTGTACGACGGAGGGGCTTCCCTGTACACGTTGTCCAGTCGCGCTTTAATTTCCGTAGGCGAAAGTCCTTTTTTGTCAAGAATTTTATCACAGCGCGGTACTCGATTTTTTTCATTTTAACTGAAGAGCGCACCCTCGCTGTTTGAAATGCCGCTCTCCAAACGACAAACGCATGGAGAGGATTGAGGGTGGTGCGCCGGCCCTCAAACAGATGGCGCCACGCGTCCTTAATCGCATTTTCAAATTCGCGCGCATTTTCTACCTTTGGCCGGAAACTTATGGAACCACCCTCGTATATTCTATAAACCGGGTTCAGATCCACACGTGACAGACGTGATAGGAAGTCTTATCTCATATACATGTTCAACGCTCTTCACCCGTTCGGTATCAACAAATCACAAGGTAGCCTAGAAACACTTCACAAATAAAATATGCTCAGACCTTTCCCTTCTATCGCTTTTATCATCTGTTATGTTCTGCATGGCCACTGCTTTTTGCTTTCTTTATTGCATGCCACAACTTTGTATTACGAATATATATCTTAAAAAAGAAATGATTTGCTCACTGTGGAATTTTCCGCAGGTAACCACTAACCTCCTTATCTTTCGAAATGCTGGCCAATTCCTGCCTGTTGTTCCGTTTCATCACCGTGTACGTGAACCTCCCATTTCTGTAACCGGTCTGGAGCCTAGATCATTTCGTTCACATAATCCCCTCCACACTCTAACAAAGCGGCCATTCACTCCGGCCGTAGAAGCCCGTACGAACCCTTTCTTCCCTCCTGGCTGTTGACCCACAAATCGCATTAACCCTTTAAATACCATGCCAATAATGAGGACGGTGCCCAGAAGAAGAATAGTCTCTGTTCGAAATATCGGCGGCTCCTGTCCTAGGGCAACTCCCTTCGTACTTCTCTACCCGTTCGCTGGATTTTTTTATAGTAGTCCTTTACCGTGACGTGACGCAAGCACACACATTTCGAGGTTCCTGTTTTCTCTCCTGGTCTTCCTGGTCTTGATTTTGGAATAGGGTGTAGAGGCAAATAAGGCCTCTGGCAAGGACAAGAACGGCAGTTGCTTATCACAGCGTGTGACTAGAGCATATGGATGTCGTGCTTCAGTTTAGTAAATTTAGTAAATAGGAAGGACCATATTCCTAATGGTCGTCATGTGTGGCAATCTCATGGACAGATAGAATTTGTTGTAGTGCTTGCTTTTACTTAAACTGTATTCTGTTAAGAACTTCGTTTTACCGTACCATGATACACTTTTCTACGCTGTACTGTGTACATTTCGCAATGCTGCACAGTAGTACATTTTGATACTCAGAAGTTTTGACATGCTCTTGTTCAGTAAAGTGTTACATTGCACTGTGATGAAGATTACACTGCCATAAATTTAGTCATGTGAAACTGTGATAAAAACACTTGTGTATTGTGTTGTGATATGTTTTTCTATGCTGCATGTAGTAAACTTTGTAATGCCAGAATCAGCAATACATTTTGCAATAAATTGTATACCGTAGTCGTAAATAAACAAGCTTCTATACCTTACTAGAACACTTGAGATGTTGCTGGTTAGTATAGTGCATTGCCTCTGCAGAAGCTGCTATCATGGTGATGAAAACAAGTATAATATTAACACAATGCTGGGATTTAAACAACATCCTAGGAATATCCTGCGGTGACATCTGTGCAACATTTGTGCAATGTGGAAAAATGTGGAACAAATCAAGTCTCCTGGATGTACATGTGACATCTACAAGCTCTCTAATCCCTGGGATATCCAAATATCCTGTGGTGACATCTGTGGGACGTTCCTCAAATGTGGAAAACGGTGGGACAAATTAAGTCTCCTAGACGAACATGTGACGTCTACAGCCTCTCTGCGAAAATCCCTGGGATATCCACGCATCCAGGTTGGGATATTACCCGGACATCACTTGTACATCTATGGTTTACTGGGAACGACCTCCGGGTCCACTGAACTACCAGGATCCCGCTTTCCCCAGACGCGGGAAAGCCACGCACAGCTATTCGCCTGGCGAGCCAACACTGACGTCGCTGCGGTCAGCCGTGTTACGTGGTACTTGTTACATCACGAGTTGGATGGCTCCCGGTGCGTGATATTTGGAAAAGTTTGGCTGAGGAGTTTACTGAGTTTTGCCCATATCTAGGGCTAAGATATATTGCGGTTTTAAATCAACTGAGCGTTAAAGCTCAGCTACGCCGATTTTCGAGTGTTACAGAATGGAATGGTACTCGCACGATGTGTTCATAAGGGAACACTGATTATGTATGCAAAATAGTTATCCCAAACTCCTCGCGGTTTTCCGAAAAAGTGAATTTTTAGTTTCACTGATATCCCGTCTTGTGGCCCGCAAACCCTGTGTCGACGACACATTCGTGGTCTGCCCGCGCTCCGGCTTGGCATGACTTTTGGCTTGGTTTCTTCCGCCGAGCCGGCCAGTTTCTTCTGCCGAGCCGTCTGCTACGTCTGCTGCGCAGATTCACATTGGGGAAGTGATAAACAGTTCGCTATTAGGGAGCCAGTATATTTCTGGACTTCACTAAACCCACGAGGAACGTGAGTTTTGCTTCCTTCGACTGCAAAGCATTTGCTAGGCCAGTATACGGACTTCCTGGTGTGATTCGTGTTCTGTGCTGCGTGCCGAGAATGCGTGAGCGTTTTGCTCCAGTCTGCAAGAACACTTCAGCATGCAGTTCCAATGTTTCAAACCACAATTTTCCGAAAGGCGAAAGAGAAATCTATTGACTGCAACAATCGGTTACAACTCCGACTGGGTGCCACCTTCGAAAGCATTGATTTGATCTGTTCATCTGGCTCATACGAATGTTACGGAAGCAATGCGCAACTTGTTTAACAAGAAGCCGAAGATGTCTCGTCCGGGATGCTGTGCCAACCTTATCTGCAGCAGGAGATTGCAGGGGCAGGACTAGGCAGCAGATAAAGGTAAGACGCGTAATGTTAGACAAGTCAGTCATGCGGTGCAAATTGCATCACGTAGAAGAGAAAAAGACACTATCTGTCAGTTACTGCTTCATCCTTTAGAGATTACGCCCCAGCGGGTGTATTCTCAGTACAGATTTGGAATTGCCTTATTTGTTAAATGATTTCGCAGGCATTCTGGCACCACCGAAAAGCTTGCACTCCACGTCTCAACTATCACCGTCTGGGTTTCAAGCTGAAGGCTGTCACCAATGCCAACCAGACGCCCCTTCAAAGTTCATCTGTTTTTGTTGACGGAACAGTGACCCCTGGTACTGAGACATTTCATTTTCTTATTAATCAAGTGCATTCCATCACTTGTGCTCGACTTCTTGTGTTCGTATACCCTTGCTGTTGCTCGCTAGCTTAGAGCAACCATGCCTGAGGTGCCAGCGCTTTCAGAGTACATTTAAGCAGTATTATCGTATCATATGCACGGCAGCACATCTAGTGTATTTTGAGTAAGGTATAAATTCAATGTTGGCTCAGCTGTTGTATTTTGGTCACAAATAAGGTGTTCTTCCAGAGCGCTCAAGGGCAGTTCAAGCAGTTTCATGTGTGCAACAGCACATACTTTTTTTCAGTTTTGATTAAGGTAAATCGAAATCTTCCAGTTGATGTCTTTCGGTCATAAATTATGTTTTTCGAGACATTCAAACAGCATCATGTGTGCAACAGTACATACTTTTTCTCAGGTGAAGTAAGGTAAATCTGTCCGCCGTGGTGTTCTGGCAGTGCAGCAGAAGCTTGTGTTGCATTCAAGTGGTATAATGTATACGAAGACTTGTTTTATGCCTTTCTGTAGCTGCTGTACGAATATTGTGAGTACAGAGACATTCCTGCAGAACATATCAGGGCATCTTGTGTGCTGTTGTTTGTATCATCTGCAGCAGTATATTGATAATGTTAATTATTCAATGACTTCAGCTAACATTTACATTCTTACTTCCAGGTAAACCTGTCACGCAGATGCCCTACCCCTTGGTATCCATAGTTCAAGATTGTACCGAAACAATCCACCTGGAGCATTATTCTTCAATTGGCAGTGGCATTACTATCACAACACACCACATACTGCATGTCCATGGTGTGTGTACAATGCATCAAACCTATTCTCAGGTACAGGCCAGCTGGTACGCAATTACAACATGGAACAACTGACACAGAGACCGTAAAGTCATGCCTTTTCCTCCGCGCCTCGGGTTTCATGTTCTTGTCCTCTCATGCAGCTCAATTCGCCTGTGCTGTGCAGCATGAGCAAAAGCATATATTGTTTGTGGTCACATGACACGGAACATAAATACAGTGAAACCTTCCTATGTTGGACACCGGCGGTGCAGCCGAAGCGTCTCCTACTTATAGAGGTGTCTGAGTTACAGAATATGACGGCAACAAAAAATGGAAGAGATCACAGCTGTGAGAAATGTCCCCCTTCTTCAATTTAAGGTCCTTAGTGGTACGTGGTGGTGGTGCCTGGTAGTGGTACCTCTACCCACTCTTCACTGATAATTATTACTGATTTTAGTATATTCAATTCCGTTCAGATTCTACTCAATGGCATTACTTCTGGAGCTTTTCGAGCAGCAAGGACTTGTCTCTGAAGCGTCAACCCACTTCTCATAGCTTTGGTGCAGTGCTCGTTCAAAGGCTCTAGACAAACTGAAGACAAGTGCTCACATAAAGAAATACAATGTAGACTGACAGCACTTGTTTTTGGACTCTAAAAACTAAAGCAACAAAATGCTGAGACCAGTATAGGGGAAAAAGGGGGCAAAAGTCAATGCCACTGGCTCATTTTGGGTCCTTTTGGTGCAAAGATGGGCCGATATTGAGGTAATTTGGCCAGGGTTTTGTCCGACTTTTTAGGGAAACCCCTATCCTACTTCCAAGATAGGGAGGTGTCCGACATAGAGAATTTCGTCTCGATGTAGTTTCAATGGGAGCCTGCCCGTGCAAGGAAATCATGGGGAGTTGTCCGAGGTAGGGAGGTGTCCGACTTTGGAGGTTTTACTGTACTATAGAGCATTCTACATCATGTAATCTAACAGTTGTTCACGTTTGGATATTTTAACCATGGAATTCACCCTGCATGCACCATACCATGTCCAAACACGAACAACTGCTAGAGAGCAGCATGTACTGTTTCCGTATAGCACTTATGGCTTGCGTCCTGTGATCGGAAACAGTGGTGTCTTTTTTCTGCTACAACCAGAATAATGGAAGGAGCTCAATATGATCCTTAGGCTGTGCGTGGTCATTGCTTTCTGACAAATGGTGACTTAGAATTTCAGGACAGTGCCTGCAGTTGTAGTATTCTTGTGTTCTCACCCTTGACGCCCATTGTGTGTCATCGGTCACCTGTAATCTGCTAATATGCACATAGCTAAAACAAAGTATATTTGTATTTCTTTGAATACAGTTGGTACAGCACATTGTTTTTTACATGTTCTTTGGAAAATATAAATAAAAAATTCTCTACTCTGCAAGTCTCCTGTCAGCTCTACAGAGCAGCTTCGAATTTCACTAGAAGCCACGTGTGAAACCTAGACCAAACTAGTGGTGAAGGTCCATATAGGTCATAGATAGATACTATTATTATTATTAGATCATAGGTCAGGCTTAGGTCCTGGTTGGTAGCAACGCATTTGAATCTTATTAAAAATTGGTGCAGGAGGTGACCAACATAACTAAATACACCAACTGACTCTCACAAATTTTGTGGTGTTATACTTTTGAAACAACATTAATATGCTGCAGTGGTCTTTTCTCCTTTGTTCCTTTTAACCTAGAAATATTAGGTCTTCGGCATCACCAGCCTTAGTTGCTGAGCATGCAGTTATTTACGTTGAGCACTGCAGTTTTATATTTGTTTCTCTGGACAAGCAAGTCTGCTTCCCCTTTGATAAGAGTCTTTCAGCTTTGACAGGGCATTTGTGGACAAGGAAAACATTTGGACTATTGTGTATTTTGCTATGAAGTGCACCGTACAAGGCAGAGGACACCATCAACCATTTCCACCAAGGTTATTAAATTTGTGATAAAGTACATATACCTTTTGTCACTGACTAATTTGGTGGCAAAGTTACTTGAGTGGCAGTGGCTTAAAAAAAATAGGATATGGGAAGTGCTGACTGGTTGAACATGTGGAGTACCCAATATAATAATTGGGGGTTTACGTCGCGAGACAACTGAGTGTGGAATACACAGCACAGTGTAATGTTCCTTATTCTGGCAATGTTAGCATGGTTCAAGAAGTGGGAAATGTTGCACTACCCTTAATAACATCTGTTGGGCCCAGCAAACAGGATACACATACCCTGATCTGAAGACACTATGCCTAACTCAAAAGCAATACGAGATCGACCCGTACGTGTTTATTTGCGAAACTATTATGAATGAAATATGGCCTGTGTGGTATAGAACAATGCGCGCACTCAAGTAAACATGCAAAAAATACGTACAAGGGTTCTCGACCTACATGCCGCGATGCGCTCTACGAGATAAACAACACACTACAAAACTACATCCAAAACTTTTTGTGCGGGGCAACTCTAATGAGCACTTTCATATAACCGACGAATGGTTCAACGAATGCAGTTCGAGTGGTCACGATACATTCCCACGTCGTTCATTGCAGTCGCACTATGATGCTGCACAATATATGTATCTCGTGTAACAAGCCTGGCAATCGCACGATGTGCATGGGCAGAAATACGGCCTTCTTTCTTTGAAGACCAGTCCTCTGCAGGTATATGCTCAAACGATCACCAAGTCTCACGTTGTTGCTCAATCGCTCCCATTCCTGCACTTGTAGTAACAGCAGCAAACAGGTTGACGTGAATGGCAGCTGAACGGTTGAACTGCGAAGTTCTCGAGCACAGAATCACAATTTCACGCCGAAAATGATGTTGAGGTGAGTTCGCGGTTGTTGTTTCCATCGCTCAATAGTTCTCGGGATTACCTCGGACGAAACGCTCATCGTAGCCGGCGGCCATAACTGGATTTCCTCGCAAACGGGAGAAGACGCCAGGGAAGTCAGAGAAAGCCTCAGCTTTCATCCAATCAGACGCACGATTCTCTATCTACGTAGATGGAGCAGGTTTATCCCATCTACGTCACAAAAATGGCTGCGCCCATGGCTTGTTTTGGTTTCTTTGATGAATTAATTTTCGTAATAGGAAGACAAAATTGAGAAACGAAGGTGCGTTTCGGGGGCAGTTGGATGTGCTCGTTCTGAATATCACAACCGTTTCAACACATCGGGAAATCGGCGTAGCTGACCTTTAAGGGTAGTTAACCACACTCTGGAGTAAGCTCAACAACCTCTCCTGTGAGATAAATGGTGTTGTTTTTGCACTTGCACTTGCTTTTAGTTGATACATATCTGATATGTATGTAAATATATGTATTTGCATACGTATTATGTACAATGTTAATTTTTATGTGTGTGTTGAAATAAATGCCTCGAACATCAACAACAAGTCAAAAATTCAGGGAATGTAGTAAGCCCCGCCAGCGTTCGACCAAACTCTGACGCACGGTCCACCAAGGCTGATCATGTTACGACACGTGCTTCCACCGTAAAAAGAAGAGCAGGCTCCCTTTTTGTCCCCTCCACCGCGTACGCGAATTTGAAGGGGGACCAGAGCATTCACAAAGGTTTATGCTGACAAAATGCCCAGAGCTTATACTGAAATAAAGGCAGTTGGGGAAAGTTCGTTACGTATTTGGGCCGTGATACGCCTGTAACGGTGAGGAGGTGCTTCTTTGCAATCAACCCGTGAATCTGCAGAGACATGGTATAACCAATAACGTTTCTCACATTCCTTCATGCCAGATACTGTGTGTTTTAATTCAAGCTATTGTCCATAAGGGATTAGCTGCTGAGTGGAGCTATAAAAGTGATCAAATTCCACTGTTGCTTGACGATCGTTATAAATATAGATAAATACTTTCACGGCTAGCAGCTCGCGAGCGATAGAAATATATAACGATTTTGCTTGTTCCCAAATCCACTTAACGTTTAGAGAAGTTTTTGCTTGCTCTCGGTACAACAAAAACGTGGCTGTCGGAACAAGATGTCATAAACTTCACATTTATTCGCATATCTTCAGTCAACGTCCTGGCGACGTTCCTGTGACGTTCAAGCAGTGCCCAAAATCTCGTGTACAGGATCTTTCATAGGTATCAAAGGCATCTCAAGGCTTTTCCTCCATTCATATGTCCATACCGCGATATCCTGCAGACGTATATAGGACATCTGTGATTTACTTGATTAAATAGAAACGCAAATGTCGTTCTGGGACATCCCACAGATATTGCAAGGATGGCCAGATATTCAGGACGCTCACGACCTTGTAAGGATATCCTCGGGATATTAGTGGTTTACTGGGCAGCAGTGCTCGTGACGGGAAAGCGACATCAGCTCATCTCTATCACTAGGATCAGAGATGAGGAGTCCCGTCGATGTGTTACAGGAATAGGGATATTTGAAGTGTTCTACAACCTGTCGGAACTTTACACAGAGTCCCGCCAGCTGCAGTCAGCTCGGAGGCTCTGCCTGAGTGATGAGGATGCAATACTGATGACATTTATGGAGCTGTACTACAATGTGTCCGTCAGACTGCTAGCTGTGCTATCCGCAACACACATGACAACGGTTTCCAATATTGTAAAGGAATCTGTTCAGATACTCGGAGCTATCTTAAAGGGAGAATCCGCATAAGGTCCCTTCCGAGATTTTCGAATATTCGTCACCTTTAGCCATCAACGACCATGCCTGTAAAATATATCCTTCGAAAACTGAGTCAAACTTGATAAAAATGATTTTCTTCTATGACGCGCTCGGTGACAGGGTAGTGCGAGCCGCGAGCGCTTTTCTGCAAGCAAGACTGAGTGTGATGTAAGTCGCGAGATATACTGCGCCGTCCGCCTTGTTTTCCTGTGTGTTTTGGCAGTTTTGACGAAGGAAATTTTCCGTAGCAGTTGTATTCGTTACGTCCCACACTGGTCTTACACCCACCAGGATGGGCGGTAAGACATGCTGTATAATCAGTTGTGGCAACAGGTCGGATACAACAGACGTAGCATATTTCAAGTTCCTGACGGACCCACAACGTCGTTTGGAGTGGGAAATGGCGCTGCGCAAAATCAAGTGGGGGAAGACCAGCTCGAGCACGATATGTTCTCATCATTTTGAGCCAGGAATGTTCGACACCAAAAGACGGCTCATGCGGGAACTCGGAGTGGCACCTGCGGGCACCTGCGGGCGGCACCGACCGCACGTGCACCTGCAACATGTTTTATGTTACGCGTGCACCCGTGGCACAGATATAAGAATGTGCGACAAGCTATTAGCAACTCACCATTCGTTACTTTGAGTTCGACAGTCTTCAGTGTATGCGTCCGAGGCCTCGGTTTCAAGCGACGCGCGCACTGGTACAGGGTCCGTCGAAAACGGCGAGTCGTTGTGGTTTATGGTGACGGCAAAGTCATTCTCCTCATTAGAATACACGTCTGAATCGGGCTGAAGTCCCATGGAGTTCTATTATGATGCCGAGTCGGTTTCCATGATTGCACGTTGAGCGTAACTTGCTTCCGTGCGTCTTCAATGCAATACAACACATGGGAATCACGTGCACGGCAGACGAATCTCGCGACTGACGTCACGGCGAGGCGCTCCTCGATTCCGATGCCACCGCTCGCTCTCATAGTTTCCGTTTCGCTTTATCGTTTTTGCTGTTTATAAATTATACGCGCACGTTTATTGGAAACGGAGGCTGTTGTCAGCATCTGCGGGGTGGTCTCTGCTGAAACCAACCTTCACTTAATTTTGGGCACAGCCGTTGCGGATCCTCCCTTTAAGGCATGCATAATTTCAGCCGCTAAAGGAGGTGGCATTAGGATGCCTCACTAAGTACTTTAAGGGTTACAGCAGCCCACGAATGGTGCTAGACTGCACAGAAGTGCCTATACAGCAGCCAAATGACTTAGTGTCACGCATACTCACCTACAGCCATTACAAAAAATACTGTCAAATTTCGTCTGTGCGAAACACCAGGTGGCCTTGTCAGCTATGTGAGCCCTGCTTACTCCGGCATGGTGTCGGACACACACATCACGAAAGAGAGCTGGATTCTTGGTAACTGTGAGCCATATATCGACAGTGTAACGGTGGACAAGGGCTTCCTTATTGATGACCTTTGCATTAAACATAATTTGAAGGTAATCTGCCACCATTCCTTAAGGAAAAGAAACCGCTTGCTGCTCATGAGGCATGGAAAATCAGTCCATAGCCAGTGCCAGAGTCCACATTGAAGGCGCCATAGAGCGTATGAAGCTTTTTAAAATTGTGCAGCAGCCCTTTCCGTTGGAACTTTTGCCATACATTGCCGATGTTCTTTTGATCACTGCTGGGCTCACAAATATCAGCAGGCCTATTTTTAATCTGAGGGAGCTGAGGGAGTATATTTTTATATGAAAAGTGGAGACGAAAAATTCCCTGATGGCTTTGCCCCATTTAGGCTGTTACGACCTGGTTTATCAAGCTTTTTCTTTTTCCCCATGAAAGTGTATCTAGCTGTATATATAGAATTTTGCCATTAGTGTACTTATCTTGTGTATGTCCATTATGTGTTCCTTTTATGTATAAAGAAAATTTTACACAAGTGAATACTGTATATGCATTTTAATTTTGTTAACAATTGCACACACCTGGAAATCATGTACATTATAGCATCCTACGATAATAAGTATCGCTCCTCACATATTCCTTGAAAAAGAAGCTGCACCATTCAACTAATTCAGAAAAGTCCTCTTCATTGAGCCTCACACTAAGGTGCTCTGATGGTACTGTGTGCTGTGCTTCTTTCTCTTTTTCTCTCTGTGACAGTCTTGTGATTTCGCCTGTGATGTCAATGCATAAATTTAGTATGGCGAACCACATTTGGAAGTTTCTTCATTAATTGGACTCTATGTAAATGTGAGGTGGGCCTCAGCAAGCTCGGCTATCTGGCAGATAATTCTATAGTCATCACCGTTTTCACAATTTCTAGAGTATAATGGTGACTCGCTTGCACTGACTTTGAGAACGTTAAACGTGTTGTGATGCACTTACGAAGTGGCACGGCTTGGCTCAGGTCCTGTTGACAATGAATCACTGCTGCACTATGCTATCACTATGCTATTTCAGACCGTTCAGTAGCCTCCTCAGAGTATTTTTCTTGGGAAGGTGGATAGCACTGCGCTTTACCTGTAAGAATTCCACAAGGTGATGTGTTCTGTCGTTGTTGTGTCCCGTGTTCAAGCAATGTTGATGAGAGAAAGTCTCCATGCATTACTTTGGTCAAATGCAAGCATGCACATGTGCAAGGAGCTTGACGCCAAGGGTATGAACAGTTGACAAGGCCAAGAGGTACCGCTCCTGTGTCCTGGAGGTGGGAAACGTACCCTGAGTTTCGGTGAAAGGGGTGAAACTCATGTGGCTTTGTCTTTACTACCACTACACAGATATTGTGTGCCACTTAAATTAATAACTAATTACCCTTTTTGCACAGGGGAGGCATGTAGCGAGACAGGGCGCGTATTTGTGCTTTACTTCTGTGGGAGGTCAGTCTGGGACAACACATCAAATGTCTTCCCGCAATTGATATGCAGTAAGATGGTAACAATATGCTTGCATCTAGGACTCCTGAAAATGCAAAGCACCGCGATCAGAAAAACAAAGATGTGACGCACATGGGTGATCGCTGGTTAGAGCCTCACCCTGCTTTGCAAGAACATGCTGCTCCTCCCACGTGTCGGTCCCTGTTAATGGTCACAGAGAGTACGTGTGGACTGCCGTTTATGTTTGAAGTTGACAGCACGAAAGGTAAAAACTGGTACTCCCTGTCGTCCGAGGGTTTTACTCGACAGTCTACAACGTGCCCAGCCTCAAACGCTCTTTCATCTTCTATCAGACAGCGTGCATTTTCGCAGGACGCTCCAACACAGGCGTTTATACTTGACACCGGTAGGGCCACTGTGAAAGTGAAAATTCCAAAGCCCTTGCAGCATGCTCACGTCATCCACAGAACGTACAGCGTCAGCCATGTGGTCATGCAGTACGAAACAAAACCAATACTGATAGTTACAACTATACCTGGAATTCGCCGATGGAACGGTCAGTCGGCGACGTAATTGTCCTCCATTTCAGTGAATCATTCACTGTCTTCGGATTTGCGACGTGCAAAAAAGCGACAAAACAGCGCGAACACCGACAGATTCCCCAGTCAGTAAGGCAATGTCGTCTGCTGTCAACAGAAGCATCCAATCCGTGACGTCACGGAACGATGTCCGCCAGGTGGCGACACCCGGAATTCTCCAACCGAATGCGTGGCGGTGTCCCTCCTGCAGTTACCCAACCGTGAGAGCAGGAGGGGGCTACTGCGGCTGCCGCCGGGCGATAGGGGCACCAAGTTTCCGACACCGGGCACACTGAAGGAAAATTTAGCCAATAACTATAGCTAGGACAAGCGTTTCGTTGAAGCACCCGACAGAAATAAATAAAGCTGCAGGTAGAAATACTCCCCTTTAGTAAACATACGACATTGCTGCATGCAGCATTCACAATGTTCACACCACGGGCAGTTCCAAACTACGTTATTCCTTGTTCAAAATAATAATGCCTCGAGGTGCCTATACATGCCATGATAGTAGTTTAAAAATTGGCAACGTTTACTTGCTGCATATTAAGTTTATGTGCACACATAGATCAACATTTTACAGCTCTCTTAACAGAACAACTTTTGCAATCCTGAATATAATATCTTTAAAGGAGCAATGTAGTGACGTCATGACCCATATTGGATCACAGAGGTCCGACGTTAACAAGACTTTTGTGGAAGTGAACCAATTGGTGGACATTGAAGGTGAGTTGTCCTTTCCCGTAATAGCGTTGTGTCTTTAACACAAATTCAACTAGGAACTTTGTCGACAGGTTCATGTCACTACCATGCACTGGCTGTTTCAGCAAAAGAAAAATAGCACATACAAGAAGTCGAAAGTGGTGGAAATATTTGCCACCTAAGGTTCCATTCAAAGATGGTAGGCTCTAGTATACCAGTCACTTTTGAAACTCTGCCGCCTTCCAATGCTTAGACAAGTGCAATGAACGGGGAAGCCTGGAAAACGTGGAGGGTGGTTTTATGCTGCACAGTCTCTCGTTTATAATTTGCCAGGTTGCTTGGCCTCTTGATGTAGTACGGCTCTCCAGCACTCTCCAGCCAATGTTGCATGGTTGTCTTGTGACACCTAAAGTACACAGTGCATGTAGTCCGGAGTGAAGCTCCACACTATATAGAAACCCTTCAGGTTGATCAGCGGACTTGGGCCTTTCACTCTATTTGTTGGTCCGTGGGTCACAGCCACCTTCATGCCCTCAATCATTGCAGAATGAGTCCTGTCAGGCATATCAAGAAAGTATGCGCTGTACTTCACAACTATGGTTCCCTAGACCGCAGCGGCAAAAAAGATCACGACTTAGAAGGTTAATAACTTCGGGATCTCTTCAGTATATATGATTTGTGCTCCACCTAACGCGCACTGCTGTGATACTTTGTTGTTGTTGTTCCTAAGTCGGGACCACAACCTAATAGAGCATAGTCAGGACCACGGACAGGTTCCTCCAAACTCTGCTGGAGCCTGTCCAGGGACTGATGTATTTTTTCTCATATACTACGTGTCTGCAGTAGAGACGTAAGCTGCTGTCTTTGTTGGCAAAACCGCGAAGAAGCTGCCTCCATTGGAGAGTTCCATACCAGTGTATCTTTCCTTGTACTATGGGCTCTGCAAATTCAGGTTTTTCCTCTCTTTTGGAGAACCTCCTGATATTCCTACAGCGGTCATGCAGTCTGGGCAATAGAAATGATATACCATCTCTGCTTCAGAAGCTGCACATGTTTTCTTAAACATGTACAGGGACTCAGGGATGACAGGCCCGTTTTTTTTCTGTTGGCACAGCATGAGCCTCACCTCTGGAAGTGCTGGTCGACGGTGCATCAAACGAAGTTGGCAGCAGTGTAGAGTTTGTTGGCTTTGGCAACTCATCTGTGTTCCCGGGGGACAGGTACCGCTTACGCCGCCTTTTTACAGCACCCTGCGCTCGCAACATGGTGCTTGGGTACAAGGTCCGTGCGTGCGCCGTGGTAATTTTGCTTTCGTCGCGCTACAGCGTAATGTCTTTCTATGGTCCGTGCTTCCTTGACAGGTTGAACGATGCAGACCACTCAACTATGTTGCTCGATCCATTGGAAAACTCGCGTCTTTAGCAGAGAGGGATTTCTTGGCGTACTAAAATGCGACTCCTGCCTTCCCATTGTTTAATGGATTACAAATGCGTCTTGAGCGTTGGAAACACAACAGCACAAGAAGTCACTACATAGCAAACCATCACTATCCCACCTCCCAAGTTGGTCTCATACGCCACGGATGTCACGTGTATCCTCACTGCGTCGGCTGTATATCCACCATGAGACGTCACAACGATATCCCAGTGAATATTCTGTGAATATACTACGAATATCACTACACTGACATTTCTTTTCATTACAATGAAGATTTCTTGTGGCAATGGCAGCCATTTCCAGCATTCTCAGAATCCGTGACAATTTCATTTTTTGAATCAAAACGTTATAAACTATCTTTAAATAAATAACTTCTCTCCTCAGACAGGTCCAACAGAACAAATAAAAAAGCTCTCGCAGAATAAGCTGCCAGCCAACACCGATGGTGTAATGTAGAATCTACGTTGTCTAATGTTGACTACTGTTGTATATAAACACATAGCGCTGAATCAACGCTTTTTCAACTTTACCTGGTCAGTCTTGGATTGTAAGCATAAAGAACAACGTTAATTTTCCACGAGCCATTCAACTGAGGATTTACGCACCAAATATTTGCGTGGATTCCATATTGTACCTTCAACATATTGTCAACTTTTATCACGAATGGAAAAGTCGTTCCGTCTTTAGTCAACATTTGTTCCCAATGTGTTTGGACTGTATTTGATTTTTACATTCTAATGTGCCATTCGCATGTAGAGTAAGGCATCTTTGATGTGGTATTTACCTCACGCATTCCTCCAAGAATAATATTTATTTTATACCCTCATAGCCATACCCTTTTTAATCATATCTGTAACGAGTCATCACGCATCGCACCACAGTCAATAAACAAAAGAAAAAAAAAACATATTTTACCTTTTCGGAATTCGACATCGCTATCAACATTCTCCATTCGCCGTTTAATCAAACAGGCAAGGCATGTCATCGTAGCGCATCGCAAACCAACAAAATAAAAATAATAAATAAATAAAAGCTAAATAAAAAATAAAAAGGAACAACGTACAATAATAATAATACGTCCTGTATATGTCCTCTATATGTCCAAATATCTCTTAGAGACATTCCTGGAACCTTCCCTGGATCAGCTAATGTGGAAGAAATGCGGGTCCTCTGTCTGTCCCAGAGACGTCAACGGCTACTCAGCCTAGTCCATGGGATACCCCAAAATCCCAAGTGGGATATCGTGTGGATCTTTCTGAGGCACACATCTGGTTTACTGGGTATTGCACAAAAATGTTTAAACTCGGCTCGTCCACTTTCGTTCCTTGACGATGTTGGCGGTAGGCGGTATAGATGATGATGATGATTATGGCGATAACTTTGCTGTGGAGTGAATTCAGATTCCAGAAATAGTCGCATTAAAAAGTGAACGAACCTTCACTGTTCTGCAATAAACTAAAACTTCAAAAGAAACAAACCACATTCGTTGGACAAGTGAAATAGGCAAAAACTAACAATGCGGAATGCGTGCTATCTGTAGGAGATTTGTTTCGCTCGTCTGGTAACAGTGCTCGCTAGCGGTTGGCGGCATTGGCAGTACGCTCGACGGACGTTCGTCGACCACGGGTGAGTTTCAGAAACATCGTTTGTGTGTATGTCTGTTGAGCAAGATAAGCAGAATATACTACGAATATCACTACACTGACGTTTCTTCTGATTACAGTGAAGTTTTCTTGTGGCAATGGCAGCCATTCCCAGCATTCTCAGAATCCGCGACAATTTCATTTTTTGAATCAAAACGTTATAAAGTATCTTTAAATAAATAACAAGACAGCAAGATAGATAAGTGAGAGATAGATAACTGCATACATGAATCAGGGCATTGCTTGCTGTGTTGTGTCACAAGTGTCATCTGCATTCTATGTACGCCTTCCAACTTGCGTTTCAGCAGGCATAAAACCGGAAGAAGCTACGCTCATAAATGTACGCTCTCTTACGTTACGTAGACGAAGAAGGTAGTCGCTCACACACCATACCAGTGGCGTACATCGAGAATTTCCAGCCTGCCAACTCGTCCGATTATGACAAGAAGGAGATATACTCCACCTTTTGGTTAAACGACGATTCTGCCGGCTACTACAAGGTCCAAATATGTATGCTGGTAAGTGAGTGTACCACCTCTGTGTAGAATTGTACGAAAACAAGCAAAAAGACGACGAAGGACTGAGAGCACGGGGCCGCGTGCTTTCTTTTGTTGGGGCTTTATATTTTATTATTCTCGCATTCACCTTTAACGTGTCAAGACGTGGCATTAAAATCAAGGATTCTTGGTACCTGTCTGGTCTCATCTCGGCATCTCGATGGGCTTCGGTGGGCATAATCGACAACCTCCCTACATCGTAACGAACTGATCAGGATTTTCTTCAAACGAAACATTTGGTGCCGAAACCCGGGAAGGAAGGAACGACGAACTGATCCCGCGTCACAGATTCGAACGTTTTTGTCATGCCTGCTGAGGTCGTGGATAGGCTTAAGGCCAAACGTGGTGCACGAAGGGCACAAGCTACCAGGATTATCAACGATGCCACTGCTACTATATGGGAGATGCGAACTGTACTGTGGAAACCGTCAACGTTCTCCTGGAAAAGTTGGTGAACTGCAGCAAGGAACTTGGTTGTCTGGATGGCGAAGTTGAAGAGGTAACCACGGCAGAGAATTTTGAAGCGGAGTACGAATCGGTGCTGCAATACGAAGAGAAGGTAACCTAGGCTATGGCAAATTCGCGCCTAAAATTAGGGAGACTTCAAGCGACAGCCTGTACGTCTCGCGCGTCAGCTGCATCCACAACGTCTGGTTAGCAATCCGGCAAGCTACAATGACTTCAGCTGATGAAATTCTCTGGGAACCTCCCAGAATGGCAACCATTCTGGGAACAGTACAAGGCCAACGTTCACGACAACGCAGCCCTCAGCAAGTCAGACAAGTTTCATTATCTACGCTCGCTTCTGTTAGGAAGTGCGTCTGCTGCCGTAGCAGGGTTACAAGCAACGGAGGCTACTTACGACGATGCCGTTGCTATTCTTACCCAACGATTCGGTGACAGAGAAAAGCTGGAGAAAGGATACATGGAGAAGCTACGGAATCTCAGCTCACCACTCGTGTGGTACAGTGGATAGCGTGCTGGCCATGTCACGTCGTGAGAACCCGGAGGAACCCGGGAACCCGGGTTCGAATCGCGTCATGTGATAGCAGCCCAACTGTTGACGTTTGCGCCAGCCGGAGATGTTAAAGATGTCACGACGTTGATATTCGGAACCACGGAGCGCAAAACGTCGTTTCACACAACCAAACTGAGCGCTCCGACTCACAGCTGATAACAAAGTATGTTCATTGGCTGGTAATTTGAAACGTCATGTGCGCAGCTCGGCCCCCCGATTGGACGGCAAAACGCTACGTAGAACGTACATGTGACGTATGCGTGGTGGAGAGAGGCTCGCTGGTTACTCATCTTTGAAAGCAGTTATATGGGTCAATGAGCTGGCACGAGCCGAACGAAATGTATATTTGGGTATTATGATCTGCGTTCTTTCATGGGGTATCGTTATTTCAGAAATGTTTGGTGGCCTGTTTACGGCCCCTTTAAGCGGGTTCCATTCTGGGCTCAGATGGTTCCAGAACTTCCAGCTGGAGCCTCACAGGTACCACTTTGTTCCCAGAATGGTCACTTGAGACTCCAAGTTGGGCAGCTTTCCAGCTTCCCCCTTTGAGATTTAATCTTGTCCACACTTGCCATATATCCTTCAGTTTTTTTTATCTATTACTCTGATCTATTTTAGCACATCCATGATCTCTTTTTATTGCTGTTTATCCAGGTGCGCGCGTCTGCGATCAAATATATGCTGTATCCCTTAACTCCAATTCGAGCACATATTCTCATCTGAAGGTGAATATCATAACACATTAAGTACCAGAGAAATGTAAAAAATACATCTCAACAACAACAAAAATTAAGCTAAATAACTAGAAGAAAGACAACGAAAAAAAAGAAAAGGTAACTGCAGAGGCTGACGCAATGTGAAGGCGCTAGGCGGCTACAAATTCAAACTTCAAACGGCGAGAGCCGAGAGGGAGGGGAGAGGGCGAGAGTGGCAGGTGGCATGGCAGTTGGAACTTGGACGCGTCGCAGCAAGTTGGTTTTGTCTTCAGTTGCCGTCGCAAGGATGGTGTATCTCCTATGCAGTACTTACTTGTGTTTTAGTGGGCTTTGTAAGACAGTGCGATGACAATGGTTCCGGTTCAACACATTGTCGATTTCCCGGAAGAGTTTTGACGCCAAGAAGACCTAAACGGCGTAGGGGCAAAACGCACTGTGAAACGCCAATCGGACTGCACGTCGCGAATGTTTGCAGGTATGAGTGATGACCGTGATGTTTTGATTACTATTAAATAGATGTTCCATTTTAGAAACTTAGGAGGAACTTGAAGAGAAACAGGACAAGAAGATTCCGAACGTACGGTGAAGAGGAAGGGGGGTCGCGACCTGCATGGAAAACAGGAGTGTCATGTGTCATCTTCTCTAAGAAAATACAAGATGTGAGGTGGCCAACGAACGAAAGCTCCCTGTGGTCCGTGAGTGCATCGCACAGTCAGACATACGCTTTGTCAAGACACAGTGAGTGATCAGACTTATACTACGTAGTATGAACTTGTAGAGATGTATTGATTATTTCTTTCTGCTCAGTGTATGCTTTTAGCAGAATAAACGGTGTTTACTTCAGCAATATGTGCATTTCTACGCATTATTTTTCGTCATGCATTCAGTGGTCCCAGCTGCTAAGTGGCCGGATCCTAGACCACTTAGCAGAGGGGACCACTGGATCAATTCCACTGGTTCCACTTCAAGTGGGACCATCGTGAAGCTGGTTCCACTTTCAACTGGTCCCAGTCACTAAGTGCGACACACTCAAAGTGGGACCTGTCCAATAAACCACTTTGAAGTGGTCCCACTCCAGAGTGGTCCCATTATGAAGTGGTTTAACGAACTGGTCCCCCATGGGACCACTTGGCAAGTGGGACCAGAGTGGGACCAGTTCGTTAAACCATTTTGAAATGGTCCCATTCTAGATTTCTGCCTGGGTAACAAAGTATTGGAATTCCCCAAGACGGAGGTCGAAAGCAGAGGGAAGAGCGGGCTTTTCGACAACGCTGCACGAAACTACGGCACTCCACATAGGACCGCTAAAGCTCAAGCCGTCAACGCTACTGCCTTTGCACTACTTAGTCGGACAGCGACTGCTCAAGCCTGCTTCTTCTGCAACAGCAAACAACATCGTACTGAAATGTGCAACGCGGTTATTTCTATGAAGGACAAGAAGCAGGTACTGGCCAAGCAGCGGCGCTGTTTCCGGTGCACAAGACGGTCGCACACTTCGAGGGAATCCCGGCGTCGGGAAATTGGCGCCCCCATCGCCCGGCAGCAGCCGCAGTAGCCCCCTCCTGCACTCACGGTTGGGTCGCCGCAGGAGGGAGACCCCCACGTATAGCTGTGCGTGGCTTTCCCGTGTCTGGGGAAAGGGGGATCCTGGCGGTTGAGTGGACTCGGAGGTTGGTTTGGACGCTTCGGGGCCCCTCCGGGAAAACAACACACCGCTTTGGCCCCTGCTTCCCATAGACGGGTGGTCCTGGAAGGCCCGGCCAGGATTATTCAACTAGTCGCCATCTTCCTTTCTTTGCTTTTCCTTTCTACCCTCTCTTCTATCCCCCTCCTCCTTTCATCCTCTTTGGCGGCAAGGGTCAACCTTGGGCAGTGCTTTCTGTCTTTGAGAAGCTGCACTTGGGTATAGTGTAGAGGTAGTGTTAGCGTGTGGGACACGTTCCCTGAGTTGGGCTCCGTGGTGGGTGGCACGCCTTCTACACCGAATCATACTCCCACTGCATGGATCATCAAACAGCCAAAAAGAATGATCGGCCCTTTAAGAGGAGCCGCAACGAAGTACGCACACTGCAGATCGCAGCAAAACCTGAAGAGCCATGGTTCCCTAAAACCGAACCTACCGAAAATGCTTACACCTACCGAAATTGCTTGGTCCCTGGCCCAATCCAGCCCAGCAACGCTCTGCGCTCAAAGGTCTTCTGACATTTCTGGATGGTTCCCTAAGATCCTTATTATACATTCTGATGATCAAGAAAAACCACTCTCCGAGATATCTCCCTTTCTTGTTGCAAAGACACTTGAACAGGCTATCGGAAAGGCATACAATGCCAAGAAGCTTGGTTCGGGTGACATCCAGGTCGAGATCCAGAGCAGACAGCAGAGCTCGGCGCTAATGTCCCTTGGAAAGATTGGCGAGACTTTGGTCTCCGTCACCGCACATCGTACTTTGAATATGGTGAAGGGGGTCATCTCTGTGGATGAGCTTCTGTCATGTACAGAGTCTGAGATTGAGGAGGGACTCAAAGAGCAAGGTGTCGTTAGTGCAAAAAGGATAGTCCTACGAAGGGATAACAAAGAGATCCCCACAAAGCATATAATTCTGACACTTCAACTTCATGCTCTCCCACCGGAGATAAAGGCCGGGTATGTTAACTGTCGTATCCGCCCGTACATACCAAACCCTAAACGGTGTTTCAAGTGCCAACGTTTTGGCCACCATTCCCAGGTTTGTCGTGGGCAGCTGGTCTGTCCGAAATGTGCCAGTACCAACCACAGTCAAGAGTCGTGCGGCAACGCTTTCCATTGTGTGAACTGCCAGGGCGATCACCCTGCATATTCTAGAACTTGTCCACGTTTCAAAGATGAAAAAGAAGTTCTCAAAATAAAAACTGAACAAAATTTGACCTTCAAAGCGGCACGTGCGCAGCTAGATTTTCAAAGAAAAGGCACTTTTTTTGAGGTGGTGCGTAGGGGAGTCGCACCACCCAGAAAGTCGGTGGAGACCCAAACTGTTGGGCCTCCACTGCAGACTCCCCATCATGTTCCCACGGACACTCAGGTGTCCCCTTCAGTTTCCCTGACCAGCCAAAGTGCTGAGCAGGAAGAAGCAGCTGGCACCTCGAAGGAGGTTGGCAGCACGCTTTCTCTTTGGGATGGGTTTGCTGAAAGCCCTTCCCAGAGTGTTGCACAGGACATGGAGCTCGATGGCGACGACTGCATGTCGCAGAAGTCGTCATCCAGCCTTCCAGGCATGACCTCTCAGGTGAGAGAGCAAAGAGAAAAAGCTGGTGGCAGAGGAAGGGGGAATAAACCCAGAGACAAAAGCAAACCGGCCCCTCCAAGAGTGCTACCTCCCTGAATGCTCTTCTCTTACAAGATGCCTAAGCAAATCCCTACACGCACTCAAATGAAACAGTGGTCTTTTATTCTCCTCCTCTTCCTCGTACTCCTTATGGCTCCTAGTAGCATTATACAGTGGAATTGCCGGGGTCTTACCACAAACATTGATGACATCCATGATCTCTCAGAAAAACATAATTCCATCTGTTTCTGTTTGCAAGAGACATACCTTTACCCTGAAATTTCCAATCCTTTAAGACAATGGAACATCTTCCGGAGAGACAGGGTAGACGCAGGACGAGCAGCAGGAGGTGTTGCAGTGCTGACTCGAAAGGAACTTCCTGCGCGAATTGTCCCACTCACAACAACACTCGAGGCAGTTGCTGTACAAATCTGTTTCGATACTGTTATAGCAGTATGCTCTTTATACCTTCCACCTTCAGTTGCCGTGGAACAAAAAGAATTTGAGAAACTCCTAGATCAACTACCCGAGCCGTTTATTTTACTGGGAGACTTCAATGCGCACAATCCACTGTGGGGCAGCAGGAAGGCTGACGTTCGTGGCAGGATGTTCGAGCGAGTTCTACTTGCACGACCGCTCTGTCTGTTGAACACAGGGTCACCAACGTATGTAAACAGCTCCACGCAATCATTTTCTTCAATTGACATCTCGATGTGTAGTCCATCTGTGTTTCAGAGCATACACTGGGAAGTGGATGAAAACCCTTACTGCAGTGACCACTTCCCGATCGTACTGAACTATTGCTCTACAGAAAGTAGTTTAACTTCCATCCCACCACGGTGGAAGCTGTGTTCGGCAGACTGGAGCGTCTTCGCACAACATTCTGATCTGTCGTCTTTGGTTTTAGAGGGAATGACTGCTCAAAATGCAAGTAACGTCATTACAGATACAATAATAAGCGCAGCCTCTCTCTCTATTCCGCAAACATCTGGTCGTCTACCAAGGCGGCCGAAGCCTTGGTGGACGGATGAGTGCAAAAAGACCCGCCACGAGCAACATCGCATGTGGGGTAGTTTCCGGAGGTACCCAACTGTGGCAAACTTACTTGCTTTTAAAAAGGCTCGAGCTAAGGCACGATGGACAAGGAAACAATCTAAAAAAGAATCCTGGAGAAATTTTATCTCGTCACTGAATAGTAACACACCTTCCAAAAAGGTATGGGAAAGGCTGAGAAAAATCAGGGGAGATTATCGAGACCTTTCTATTCCTCTCTTGCAAATTAATAATAGCCCTTGTGAGAGCTTGGAAGAACAAGCTAATGTCCTGGGGGAACACTTTCAGAATATTTCTAGCTCCTCCCACTACAGCAGGGAGTTCCTTAAGGTCAAAATGTGTGCTGAGAAACGCAGCATTTTAAATGGTGGTAGTGACAACAGTGCATATGACATGCCCTTTAACATGTCTGAACTCTTAAGGGCGTTACCTCCTTCAAAAGACACAGCACCGGGTCCAGACAGGATAACTTATTCTATGCTACGCCATCTGTCGGGTACATCGAAGGAACGCCTCTTACAATTCTTCAACCTGGTTTGGAGAGAAGGATGTCTTCCATCTCAGTGGAAGGTAGCTACAATTATCCCTGTCCTTAAACCGGAGAAGGACCCATCATCACCTGGTAGCTACAGGCCTATCGCGCTCACGAGCTGTTTAGGCAAAACTTTTGAGCGAATGGTGAACAACCGTTTGGTACACTTTCTTGAGGAAAACGAGTGCCTTAGTCGATACCAGTGCGGTTTCCGAGCAGGCTGTTCAACAACTGACCATCTCCTCCGCTTGGAAACTACCATTCGTGAAGCCTTTGTAAAAGGACAGCACTGCGTGTCGGTATTTTTTTACCTCGAAAAAGCTTATGACACCACGTGGCGTCACGGCATCCTCGTAGACTTGCATTCGTTGGGGGTACGAGGCCGTTTGTTACGATGCATTGCCAACTTCCTTCAAGGAAGGACCTTCAGAGTGCAGCTTGGTACAGCTTTATCACACCTTTTTATCCAGGAGAATGGTGTACCACAGGGGGCGATCCTTAGTGTTACCTTGTTTATCGTCAAGATGAACTCTGTTGCCAATGCAATCCCACCTTCCGTAGCCTACTCCTTATATGTCGACGACATTCAAATCTCGTATTGCTCCAGAAGCATGGCCATGTGCGAGAGACAACTCCAGTTAACTATAAACAAACTCTCCGAATGGTCTACAAAGAATGGTTTCACCTTCTCACCCAATAAGACAGTTTGTGTGCCATTCTCAAGGGTTAGAGGAATTGTCCCAGAACCTGACCTCAAGATGAATGGTCACAATCTGCTTGTTGCACACGAACATAAATTTCTTGGTGTTCACTTTGACAGTAAGCTCACCTTATTACAACATGTCAAACAACTAAAGGTCAAGTGCGTCAGATCACTGAACATACTTAAGGTATTGTCACACAGGTCCTGGGGTGCCGATCGCGAAACGCTATACCGTATATATATCTCGGTGGTTCGTTCAAGGTTTGACTATGGTTCTATTGTGTATGGATCGGCCCGTCAGTCAGTCCTAAAGATACTAGACCCTGTGCATAATCAGGGACTGCGACTTGTCCTCGGCGTCTACCGAACCTCACCAGTCCAGAGTCTTTACGTCGAGACCAATGAGTGGTCTTTGGAGATGCGGAGATTCTACCTTGCAGCCATGTACGCATTAAGAATCCGGAGCTACCCGAAACACCCTGCCCTCCCTTGCGTCAAAGGCACGCACTTAAAACAGCTGTTCATAAGAAAACCGAGGAGTATTCCCCCGTTCAGTATGCGGATGCAGAGAGACATCGAGTTCTATAATTTCACTGCCTATGACTCTATGCTATCAGAGTTCAGCCGCAGAATTCCTCCGTGGGCAGTACCCCCCAGGTGCAACCTCACACTGGCAAAATACAATAAACATGAAACACCTCTGATTCAGCTTCAGCACGAGTTTCAGCATCTGCGGGAGAGTTTTGGAGGCCATGTTGAGATATATACTGACGGATCGAAGACAAACACAGCGGTGCCATGCGCCATGGTGTCCGAGACAGAAATAAGATATCACAGGTTAAAGAATGTTGCATCTATCTTCTGTGCTGAGGTTTATGCAATCATCCTAGCAATGAACTTCATTTTGCAGGATTGCATGAAGTCTTCAGTAATCTACACAGACTCCTTAAGCTCATTACATGCTATATGTAGTCTGAGGACGGGGAAAAACTTCCTTGTACACAGAGCACAGTGTTTGGCATGGACAATTTGCAATAAAGGGTATTCCTTGATCCTTTGCTGGGTGCCAAGCCATGTGGGCATCCATGGCAACGAGTGTGCAGATAGAGCGGCCACTGCTGCTCTCACCGCCGACATTACCCCTTTTGACATCCCATATGAAGCATTCAGGCGCTCTTTAAAGGCAAACATAGACACCAAATGGCAACACCTCTGGGACACACAGGAACAAAATAAGCTTCATGTCATCAAGCCCCACTGTGGGGCCCGTGTAAGCTGTTTAGAATGTCGGCTGCATGACGTCTTGCGAAGTCGCCTCAGAATTGGCCACACATACCTCACGCACGGATTCTTGGTTCGTGGGGAGGACCCACCCTGTTGTACAGTTTGTGGTGTGCAGCTCACTGTGCTGCACATGCTGATCACCTGCCCAATGCATGAACAGCACCGCCGTAGATATTTTAAAGAATTTTATTATCAGTATTTACCTTTTCACCCAGCCCTTTTGCTCGGTGATCAGGCTGTTGTTCCTTTTAGTAATGTATACAATTTTTTAAAAGACATTGGCTGTCTCAGTGACATATAAGATATCCCCACTTTAGCCCTTTAGTTTAGACCATAACATATCTCACCTCTGTTTTGGCGCTCTCTAGTCCTCGTTGCTTTTGCGCAAAAAAAAACCCAAACGTCATCATCATCACTTCGAGAGAATGCCGCTTCAAAGGAAAATGCCCAAAGTACTCAGGACGACATGTAGAATCAATGTGCGGCCCTAACTGGGCCTCCAGAAAGGAAGGTAACCTGCAAGAAACGCCTGCCACGGCTACAGAAGACGCACCAGCTCTTGTGACCCATACGTCTTCGTCGAGCGTTCTCCTTCTACAGACGTTCAAAGCATGGGCCACATCAGGAACGAAGTGCGAGTACATCAGGGGAATATTCGACAGTGGGAGTTCCCGTACCTTCATTCGTGAAGATTTAGCGCAAATGCTGCACTTGAAGGAGGTAGCAAAAGTTGTGATCAGCATCAACACGTTTTCATCGACAGCACAGTCCCGACCTACTGAGAGAACCGTCGTGGAAGTGACCGTGAGGAGTCAGTACGGACATCACGATGTCACACTAAACGCCATCGTTATGCCAGAGCTCTGCAGAGACATTACGGCACCGGCCGTTGACGACGAACATGTGCTGGAGCTTCAGGACTGCGGCGAACAAGTAGCCGACATGGTTGCGTTTCCTGGACTGCGACAAGCGAGCGGGATCAGCCTGCTCGTAGGCTGCGATCAAGTTTGGAAGCTCTTTTCCGGAGACGTCCGTCGTTGCGAGCGACACCAACAGCTCGTCGCCATGAAGTCTGTATTTGGGTGGACCTTTCAAGGGCCGAGCACCGTAAAAGACTTGCAAGCACGACAAGTCAACAGCCTCATCTGTGTGCTCAAAACTAGTGTGAGCGACATCACTATAGAGGATGATGAGGTGATCAGAAGAATGTGGGCAGTGGAAGGCACTGGAATCTGCGAAAAGATCGCGCCCGTTCCTACAGAAGACAATGTAATGGCGGAGTTCCGTCGGACCGTTAGAATGAGAAACGGGCGGTACGAGGAACGCCTTCCGTGGAAGGACCTGGACGTCCCACTTCACGATAACAAATCAGTAGCTACAAGCAGACTTTCTAGGCTGGTGAATCGACTCGTCGGCAACAGACAGCTGCTACATGGATATGACAGGAACATTCGCGAGTGTCTGGTCCAGGGGCACGCTGAAGCTGTTTCAGCAGTGGATCCTAAGACGGCTGATCGAACCTACTACATGCCTCATCGTGAAGTTCTTAGGCCCGGCTCTACTTCAACGAAAATGCGCATCGTGTTCGACGCGTCATCGCACTTTGACAAAGACACGTCCTTGAACGACCATTTTGAGAAGGGCCCAAAAGTACAACCGCATCTGCTGGACATTCTACTGCGTTTTAGGACACACCCGATAGCGGATATTGGAAAAGCATTTCTTCAAATCAGCGTTCACGAAGAAGACAGAGATACACTCCGTTTTTTATGGTTTGAAGAAGTGCCATCACGAATGAACAGTCAAGGTGCCAAAATGGTTGAATGGCGCATGACACGTGTGCCGTTCGGAACGACGGCCAGTCCCTTTTTACTGACAGCTACGCTTCACCACCACTTTATGATTATAGATGGGGAACTAAGAAGTGCCTCGAACACACTTTCGACATCGTTCTATGTCGACGACTTGTTAACGGGCGCTGCTACCTTTGAGTCTGCGTTGAAGCTCTATGAAGACTCAAACGTCATCATGGACCGAGCTATGATGTGCCTACGGAAGTGGTCATCCAACTCTTGTGAGCTTCAAGAAATATTTTCTACGGATAAACGAGGTGCAGCGAACGAAAAGGATCGCCTCACTACAAAGGTGCTAGGCATCATATGGAATACGAAAGACGACCAGCTCGCCTGCAGCTTGGATGGAGTAATTAGTTCCTTGGCACATTCACCTGGATCTAAACGTAACGTCCTGCAGACATCGGCTAGAATCTACGATCCTCTTGGCCTCCTGAACCCGTTTACTGTTCGGGCAAAGATGCTGTTTCAGTCACTATGGGTTGAACAGATCGGTTGGGACGAGGAGATGCCGCCCGACAAGCAGCGACTCTGGCAAGACTGGTGTAAAGAGGTTCCCGAGCTGATCAACCTCACTGTAGACCGTTGCTTACTCCCGTGTGGCGCCGAGGACCTGCAAGTCCATATCTTCTGCGACGCCAGCCCGAAGTGCTATGGTGCCGTGGAATACTTGCGGGCTGAAAAGAGCGGATCCGTGACGTCCACGCTCATCTTCTCGAAGTACCGTGTGGCCCCACTCAAGCAGATGACACTGCCGCGTTTAGAACTTATGGGTGCGCTGATTGGGTCCAGGATGTTAAGCTACCTAGAGCGGATCTGGTCTGGTCTTGCATTTGAATACTACTTGTGGACAGACTCGACGATCGTCCTCTGGTGGATCCGGAAGCCCTCTAGCGAATGGAAGCAATTCGTCAGCAGTCGTGTTCAGGAAGTTCAGCATAATACGGACACAAAACGGTGGAAGCATTGCCCAGGAGCGACTAACCCTGCAGACTGTCTCACAAGAGGGATGCCAGCACGAACACTCTCCGAAAAGTCCACATGGTGGTGCGGACCACATTGGCTAATCGACGATCCTATGACCTGGCCAGCGAACGATGTTGAATGGGACGTGAAGGCAGACGAAGAACGAAGCTTGAAAGCAACAGTCTTGCAGATTTCATCAAGCCCATCACCCCTTCTTAACTTGGAGAGTTTCAGTACTTGTAGGCGGCTGCTAAGAGTCACGGCATGGGTTCTCCGGTTTGTCGGTAACACACGAAGGTCAACGAGACTGAGCTTCTCCTGGCTGACCGCCGAAAGGCTACGAAGAGCCGAGCTCTACTGGGAGAAGCAGGCACAAAGTGAGAGTTAAGCAGAGGAGCTATCCCGGCTGAAAGAGCGACAGCCGGTCTCACTTCAATCAAAAATCGCCTCACTACGACCCTACCTCGACGACGAAGGCGTCATACATCTAAAGACTAGGCTTCAGTTTGGGCCTGAGGCTGACACTGTGAAGTGTCCAGTACTACTACCCCGTGAACATCACTTCACGAAGCTGGTTGGAGATTCAGCCCATACGCGGACACTACATGGTGGGCTGCAAGCCACGTTGAATGAAATACGGGAAAAGTGGTGGGTCCCGCAAGGCCGTCGGCTGGAAAAAAGGTCATTTTCAAATGCCGTGTCTGTGCCCGCTTCCGTCTGAAGGCTGCCTCTGCACCGACCGCTCCGCTACCCGTTCACCGAGTTACGCCCAGTGCACCCTTTGAAACTGTGGGAGTGGACTTCGCCGGACCATTGATGGTGCGGGGTGGCAGGGAACTTGTGAAGGCGTATATCGCGTTGTTCACGTGCGCGGTAACGCGGGCAGTGCATTTGGAATTGGTCTCTGACCTCACCGCCAGATCGTCTCTCATGGCATTCCGGCGATTCGCAGCGCGTAGAGGACTGCCAAAGACTGTGTACTCGGATAACGCGCTGACCTTCAAAAAAGCGTCGAGGGATATTGAAGATCTACACAAGAACATCTCACGTCGTGACGTACAAGATTTCGTCACCGCCCACCGTGTGAAATGGAAATTTATAGTTGAGAAAGCAGCATGGTGGGGCGGCTGGTGGGAACGTCTCGTACGCACAATAAAGGATTCCCTACGAAGAGTTCTAGGAAGACAGTTCTTGACGTTCGAGGAACTGATGACCGTACTCCACGATGCTGAAGCCTGTATAAATTCGCGTCCATTGACTTACTTGCACGCATCACCGGATGAACCGGCGGCACTGACGCCGGCCCATCTACTAATAGGACGACGGCTGACGGCTGTTCCAAGCAGCCAGGATAAAGGACCGCCAACATCAACGCCAACAGACCTGACTCGCCGCTGGCAGCACCGTCAAAGAATCGCAGACCATTTCTGGAAGAGGTGGCGGACAGAGTGCTTACTCCAGTTAAGGTCAGCTCATATGTCCAGTCCCACTGCATACCACGCTTTGAAGCCGAGGGACTTGGTCCTAATTCATGGCGATAAGACCGGACGCCACCTCTGGAAGACCGTACGAATTTTGACTCTCCACACTGGCCGTGACAATAAAATTCGGTCCTGCACTATCAAGCTTCCGTCAGGCAACGAGACGAGGCGTCCGGTACAGCTGTTATATCCTCTCGAGGCATCGACGGAATGAGCTACCACTCATTAGGCGGGGGAGGATGTGTGAAATTGTACGAAAACAAGCAAGAAGACGACGAAGGACTGAGAGCACGGGGTCGCGTGATTTGTTTTGTTGGGGCTTTATATTTTATCTTTCTCGCATTCACCTTTAACGTGTCAAGACGTGGCATTAAAATCAAGGATTCGTGGTACCTGTCTGGTCTCATCTCGGCATCTCGATGAGCTTCGGTGGGCATAATCGACAACCTCCCTACATCGTAACGAACTGATCAGGATTTTCTTCAAACGAAACAACCTGTTTCTGGTTAAGTGGCAAGCACTATAGGGCATTTGCGAATTTTTTTATTAGCACTTACAATTCGCGTTTGAATCCGGAAACTCAAGTCGAATATCTCAATATATTCGAATTATAACGAAAATGAACGCGTAATTTATTTATTTGAAAGATACTGCGGGCCATCTCTTGATGGCCATGGCAGATGAGGTGAGCACACTACATACAACACATACAACATACAGCTATACACAATGCAAAATGTCAAGTGTTAAACATCTGAAGTCAAGAAAGAAAGTTAGTCTACAAGACCTTGTAAAAACTGGGTTGGTGATGAAATTTGTGTAAGACAAGAGGGCAATTTGTTCCATTCTCGTACAGTACGAGGGAAAAAAGAAAATTTAAACACATCTTTATTGCAACGAAACTCACGGATTAATTTACTATGTTTCAGTCTTGTGGATCGGCTCGAATTGTAAGTTAAGTAATCGCAGAACTTGAGCCCATTAGTACCGCTAACTATATCGTGCAAAAGCTTGAGACGCCGAATTTTCCTTCGTTGAGCCAAGGTTGGCAAACCAGATTTAGCATAGAGTGAAGTCGAAGATGTGTGCTGACCATATGCATTATATATAAATCGAAGGGCTTTTTTCTGCACAGATTCTAGCATGTTAGTATGTGTCTGTACGTAGGGATCCCAAAGAATATCCGCGTACTCTAAAATTGGCCGCACTAACGTAGTGTAAGCCGTCAGCTTCGTTGCAGACGTACAGTGGCGCATCGTCCTCCTCAGTGACCAAAGTTTACGGGATGCTTTGGTAGCAACTTGTTCAACATGCTCGGCCCAGCTTAGGTTTGATGCTATTGATACACGAGGTATTTTTGGTTCTCCACTTTACTCAACACAGTAGTGTTAATGCTATACGGAAAGGACAATGACGTTTTCTTCGTTGTAACACACATGAACACGCACTTTTTCACATTGAGCTCCATCTGCCACATTTCACACCACGTAACAATGGATTGCAGACAGTTGTTTAATTTCACTTGGTCGTTAGTAGTGTTTATACTAGAATACAAAATGCAATCATCAGCAAAGAAACGACACTGGATTCCCGGAATGGCGATGCAGAGGTCATTTATAAAAATTAGAAACAACAACGGTCCAAGCATGGACCCTGTGGTACTCCGGAGAGAACTGCCAAGGAATACGAATGGGCTCCACCAACACTCACGAACTGCTTACGATTAGTAAGATAGGAGTGAAACCATTGCAGTATACGATCATTACTATTATACAATCATTATCCGCGATTCTCGCGCCGTCGACAACTGCCACCCCATTGAGTTTAATCTCTTTAATCTTATTGTCCTTTTTAACCAGATGACTCCAGAACCGTCTCGGATTATGTTTAAGAAAGTTGTGCATAGTAACATTAAAGAAGTGGAAAAGAGAACGGCGTACTAGTGCACGCAATTTTTGACGCAGTACCGGGAGTGAGCCTTTGTGCCCTGGATGGAACCTTTCTATCCTATTTATTTTACGTTTCAACTGTAAAATCTCACGCGTCACCCAAGGATTACGCTTCTTCCGCTTCACTGTGCGCAAAGGCACAAACTTTTCGATGCACTCCAGCGCCAAATTCTTAAAGAAAAGCCACCTTTTGTCAACAGAGACTGCGGTATCCTCACAAAGCACAACAAATCGGTCAAAAGATTCTTCCAGCATGTCCACAACATCAGTATCACTTGCCCTGCTGAAATCACGATATTTGTTGGTGTCAATATTTGTCCCCCAGTTACTTGACATGTTCAATGTGCAAACAACTGCATCGGGGTCAGATATTCCGTCTGCGATCGGCACATCAATTAGCGTATTTGCTGCAGCGTGATATAAGAAAACGAGGTCAATCAACGACTCGCCATCATTGGTCCTACGCGTGGGAGCATCTACCACCTGCGATAAGTTGTTATCAAAAGCGATATCAGTTAAGAGCCGAGAGTGTTCACATCCGGCTGCAGGGAACATGTTTTTTCAGTCTATTAGCGGGAGGTTGAAGTCACCAGCCAAAATCACAGATGGAAATTCCTTAGATTTCGTGTCGAGAAAGTGGGACAATTCATGAAGTACATCTGTACTTGCTCGAGGGCACCTGCAGAATCCTCCCACCGAAATCGAACAGGTGTGACTCTTTACAGCAACCCAAACCATCTCGCACCCGTGGTCATGTTCAACAACTGATGTAGAGAAGCACTCCTTAACAAGTATGGCTACACCGCCTCCACGTGAACCACGGTCACGGCGGAAAACGCTGAATCCATCAGGAAAGATCTCGCTATCTTGAATGCTTTCGTTCAACCAAGTTTCAGTCACTACTGTAATGTCAGGATCGAACGCAAGCAATATTGACTCCAGCTCCACCACCTTGTTGACAACACTCCTAGCATTGATATTTAGCAACCTAAAGGGGCGCCGTCAACACGTGTCGTATCAGACGTCTGATTGTCGACATGAATTTTGGTACCAAAGCGAAGCCACCCAAGGAAAGGCCTAAAAAGGCAGCCTTCAGGCCATACATTGGGGCAAATAAGCCTATCAAAATCAGCCTCCTGTACCGATATGTGGAATGAAGCGTATGACGCATGCCTCGCGGGCAGCTTGGTACATGTAAACTGATTGTTGTTCAATGTGTTTGATACGACCTCAGACAGGTCCTCACTAGAGGTCGAGGGATGCAGCCTGGATACAAAGATGGCTTTCTCCCGCGGAGGTTTTGCCACAGCTCGCAACTTACTGTCTTTGGATGAGCCGATCGATGGCTGGACGCATCGTCTCGGTAGGATCATACGAAACCCTTCATCGTCCACTGGCCCCTTCGAAGTATCGATGCTCCCTGACTGCTCTGGAAACTTGTTCCGACCATTGGTAGCCACCGCGTTGGGAAGCTGCCGTGCGATGCGACGTTGATTACCACGCTGGCCAACCATTTCTTCCGCCGGCGGTACCATCGGTGCGAAACGAGTCAAGCTTGTCGGAGAGGCTGTGGTGGATGTCGACGAAGCAGCAGCACCATGGATTAGTACTCCCGCGTATCTGTCACACGGCGTTTTAACAGCGTCTTCGACGGTGGTTGACTGCGACATGTACCTTCGAAGAAGATCCGTGTTGCGTGAAAGATGCACAAACAGGGCACCATTTTCCGCTCGCAGGGACTTGACCTCCCTCTCCAGAGCGCTAACCTTTTCCAACAGTGTCCCTAGCAACTTGCATGCGTTCGTAGGCAGGTCATCCGTCGAAACCTGCACCCCGAAGTCAACGGCTTCTGTAGCAAGTGTGGAGGCAACGGAAGAGTCGCCAGGATTCCGTCGTTTGGTGCAGTCAGCGCACTTGAACTTGCTCACGCCTTCGCTGACAAGGAAATCGTATTCCGCATCGGTGATGTTGACGCATTCGCAGTGAAAACTGCGGGAAGAGGCTCCCGAGCAGATAATAAACTGCATGCGGCCCGACAACGAGCGAGCGCAGCAGCCACACACGTCCGCTCCGCGCGACATCACGAACGGTACTTGTTGAGGTTCATGAACTCAACATGTAATATACCAAGAACGCCGCAAGTGACAGAAGCAAAAATGACTGTCGCTGGTTTCAAGGTCCGAACTCGTACGCCTACTTGACACAGAGAGTTGGCAAATTCATCTGTGACATCTTGCACCAGGGTAGCTAACATGTATTCTGCTGTTCGCGTTGACGTGGCGTTCATTGCACCAGTATCCTGTTAGGTTTTGTTGTATGTACAGCCATTCGCCTCGTGTTAGCTCTATCCCAGCAAACCAGATACATCCAGCAAATGTCCGTAAGATATATCGCCCGGGACATTTGATTATCCACTGGAGTTTGCACAGACCCGTTTTACATCCATGCGATATCCCAGCGACTAGCATTTCTGCGCTGTTGGTAGATCCACTGAAAGCCCTTGTGACGTCTCTCACGGATATATGGATATATATGGGAGACTACGAATGTCGTACATATTTTCCTTTTGAAAATTTCGTGCATGAGATATTTAGTGTTTGTATAGTGCGTAGAGACCACTGCAACTGTGTACCGGCAAAGAATATTTCTTGTGTGTTTTAACCTTCTTACAACGTGATCTTTTTCGTACCTTGTACTTCACGGGTCATTGTACAGCCTACGTACAGAAACTCAGGAATCCTCCAAGATAACATATATATGTGAGGTCCACCATTAGTACAACATATCTGCATGTGCAGCAGTCTGTACACTCACGCAATACTATATATGCAGGAACTCAATGCTGTCGTGGTGGACTGCGTCGGGTGGTCTGCAGCCCGTATTACAATCGATGGACGAAAACACTCATATAGATGACTAGCAATGTAATGAGTCAAATGCAAACTGATGTGCTGCTGAAGGGCGTTTTTCGTATACATTACAGATTTTTAACAAAAAAAACAAGCAACTGCTTGGTTACTGCTTTTTCCGTTGGTTTATATGAATAGGTGGGAACATTCTGTATGATACCATGCATCTGTGAGACCCCCAATTGAGTATACCTGCAAAATGTAATGAACCTTTCAATAAGAGCTCCTCAAATGAGAGTGAGACAGCAGCACCAAAGGTACTCCGTGTTTAAGGTCACCGCATTTTTCTAGAATCTCGCAACACAATACTCCTGAAAACGTCCTGAAAACCGAAAGGCCAGAGTTGCCATCTATGCCAAGTATGGCGTCAGCGTTACACCTTGAGAGATTCGCAGCATCGTTCACGGATACGGGAAGTCGTGTGCCGTACGCCTTCCACAGATCTCAAGGTCGTACGTCTAGGTCGTACGTCGTACTTGCCAGGGATTACACAGAAGCAAGAGGCATACAGCTGCATACCCCGTGATGAACTGCGTTATGCGTACTCGTGCGTGGGTCGTCATAGCAGAAGACTTCAAGGAAGATGATTTGAAAGACTTCCAGTTCGCCTTAGAAATGCGTTCTCTGTGCTTTTTCCGTTCTGCCGCCCCTAAAGGTTCTATCTCCACTGAGCGACGGACATGCGTGGGCCACGTCTACCAAACGACGCCTCTGGGTCTTTACTTAGGGTGGCCCAAGCCTTCAAAAAAAATTAGGAATATTCATTTGTCCATCGGTTGGAAATGCGTCAGCATAGCCCTTTGGAAATGCCTTGCGGTAACTCCTTAAGTTAAACGCTAACACGAACCCAGAAACGCAACAAGAGGAAGAGAAAGAAGGAACCAAAGAAAAGAAACAAAAGGGAACAGAGGAAGCAAAATAAGGTACCAGAGAAAAAAAAAACGAGAGAAAAGAAGGAAAGATAAAAAGATAAAACAACAGGCAAAAGATGAAGCTGGAAGCAAAACAAGCAATCGAAGAAAACGAGCAAAACAGAAAGGAGGAAGCACAAGAATGAACCAAAGGCTTATGCTGACGCGTTTCCAAATGATCCGCCAATGGATCTTTCGGTTTTTGTTTTTTTATTTACTTTGTATTTACTGTGTAGTTATCAATTAGTGGGTCTCGTGAAATCCACCGTCAGCATCATCGTTACATCATCGTCACACATTATAAATATTAGAGGATGTAAATTTGTGTGTTGTTATCAAGGGGTTGAATAGAGGACATCGTCAACATAGTAGCTGTGATGCGATGCTCTGCCATACTGACTTTAGAACAATCGCTGTCCTGCTCCATGTGAGTACGCGCAAGCCTAGATGAGACGATATCTGCTATGATGAATATTTTGTTCAAACCACATCGCGAGACGTACGATTAAGCGCCAAAAGTACACCTTCCAGGTGTGGAGCTGTTTGTGAACTAGGCACGATGAATAGCGGGCGGTCACACGCAATCTACTGCGGTAAAAATGCTGAAAAGGTGTGCCGATAAGAAATTTGTATGGACCTGATCATCTGACAGGACTGATGAAGGGCATTGAGCGCGCTGCAACAGCTTTCTTGCCTTTTGTGTGTGTGTGTGTGTTTGTGCGTGCGTTTATGACACGTACGAAAATCATAGTGGAGGGAGAATTCTTGACGTGTAAACATGGCTAAGCTTCAGCGGAAACGCGGACAATTGGCATGTTTATTACTCATTTATTTGACCGGGTTGCACGGAGAAGTAGCGGAGAGTGAGTAAGTAATGTTTTATCGACATTTCTTTCAGAATTCGAACAGTGCAGATATGTTGATATTACCTGTACCTTATGGTCGATTATGCAGATCGGATACTGAAAAAAAAGTGATTTAAACCAGCGCAGTCAGAACATTAAGTTTCAAATTCGCCTGCTCGGAATGGCAAGGTAGTACAGTATGTATATCAGGAAAAGTGTACAGATCGAATAGAAACTGTAGAAACTGTAAAACTGTACTGTCAACTAGACTATGAGATATTGTTTATGGTTCTGTCCGTCCATCTGTTTTAAAAATACGAGATCTTGTACATCATCAAGGACCTCGTGTGATAAGCCTGGTAACTGGCGATTTTAGAATCCCACGTGTTGAAAGTTTGTATGTTGAATCTCTCAATCGTTAAGAAGACGGAAATTTTACATTGGGGCATCTTGAGCATTAAGTATAGGAAGTAATCTACAACACCCAGCAGTGCCTTCTGTTGCAAGCACACGGTTTGAACAGCTCTTTATTATCAAACACTCGGTTCTTTCACCATTCTGTACGCGACTTGCAGGTGTGTGTGAGTCTCACAATTCATCTTATTACAATTCCCTAATTGTGAAACGATCCCACCCTGGGAACCACCCCGATACCTAACACTACACTGATGAAGTACAGCAAACATAACACGGCTGTTAAAGGGACTATCGCATCCGGGAACGTACGTATGATACCGATAGGGTAATGTTTGTCATCGCTTCAGAGTCAATTTGGCCAAATATCTCTGCGAAAACGGTTTACATATCAAATAAACGAGTTTTAAAGGTTCGCATTCCACCTGCAGCCAACACGATGATGACGTATGCCAGGCACACGAATGTGAGCGCAGCGCAGGCGATTGTCTCTAAGGCCGTCTGCTTGGCGTTCGCATCGCAATATATACCAAGTGAGAAGTCCTCGGTAAATACGCTGACTTTCGCTCCTGACGTAACCATGTTGCGTGAAAAACGGTGTTACGCTCCTGGCTGTACGAACACTTTCGACGCTAACCGGAAACAACATTCCGCAAGCTGATCACAAAGAAGACGCCGTCCCCTAGCATTCCGGCTCGCCCGCCCGCTTGTCGGTCGGTCGGGAAGGCTACCGAGATCCCTCCGGCCGCTTCATGTATGGTCTCCTCCGCGTCAAACCGCGCGCAGTGATTGGCCTCGTCCGTGTGATGTTTCCAGAGAGGGAATCCCGGAATGCGTCGTCTGCTCGTGCCTAGTTTTATAACAAACGGCACAGGAACAACGCCACCAATTCGCGTCGGGTTTTCGACGTTATTATCAGTTATGAACGTGGAGTAAAACGGCACTACAGTTTCGGAATCGACCGGAACGGATGCGATAGTCCCTTTAAGGAAGATGTGGATAAACAGATTGGCTCGTGCTTATTCCCGAGCTGAGAGGTCGTGCATTCTTATTCTTTTGGGTTTGTTCAGTAAACGTTTTGCTGTGGCTCCGTTCGTCTGGCTCTTCCTCTACAACGGCCATGCCTGTACTACAAAAAGAGTTTGAACATTCGAAGCAAAGCTTTGGGGGATCACATTTCAGGTGTACACTGATGGGTTAAAGTCTAGTGCAGGAGTGACTTGTGCCCTTGTTTCTGCTACATGGACAAGGTGGCATAGTCTAAAAAATACTGCATTCATATTTACAGCAGAAGTTTATGCGATTATCCTTGCACTGAACTACAATCTTGAAGGCTGCATAAAATCAGCACTTGTATACACAGATTCCCTTACTTCCGTTAATGCTAACTGTAGCATATGCAAAAAAAAACAAAAAAAAACAAAAAAAAACTCTTGTGCAATGAGCCTAGTACATAGCCACAAATAAAATAGACAGGCTATTCTGTAATCTTATCCTGGATGCCCAGCCACACTGGCATACTGGGCAAGGAATTGGCAGAGAAGGCTGCAGCAGCTGTAGGTTCTAGTGATGTAATCACATTTGAATTACCCCTACTGCACATTGCATCTGCACTAATGAAATCAATTTACACAGACTGACAAAATATATCGGACACCCAGACCCATAACAAGCTCCATTTGATCAAACCCAAGATCCGAAGTCAAGAAGAGGGCTCAGACAATAGTTTGCTGAGTGTCGTACTATTAAGGCTACACATAGAACACACATTCATCACTAATGGGTGTTTGCTTTGCGGAAAGGAGCCACCTCAGTTCGAGCACTCTTGTGGACTTCTCTCTGGCGTACACGTACTCTTTTCATTTCCTCAGAGGCCCACTGAGGCCATCTGTGGCCCACCGTCAACATCACTTTAGAGGGTTTTATGTACATCATTTACGTCTTCACCCAGCCCTATTGCTTGGTGATGAGGCGATAATCACTTTCCACAGACTTTACAGAGGACGCACATTCCCCGAGGGCGTCAGTCGTGACGTTGCCTACCTCTGTGAGGCCGACAACCTTTCACCATCACCACCACCACCACAGAGTTTTAACTTTTTGACAGATATTGGAATGTTAAATGCTCTGTAGTTTTGTATTGACAGTTTCAGAATCCTTCGACCTCAGTAGTGATATCCAATTTTAATTTGTCGCATCGCTATCAATGACGCCCAGGCGAAAAAATAAATCACGAACCGGTACCAGTTCTTTCCCAGTTGGCATTAACGTGTGATCAACTGGAACCTACTGCAACCAAAGTGGACGCAACTGGATAGTGAACTGGTACCTGTTCAAGCTGGGCTGGTGGCAGTTAGGCACTATGTGGTACCAGTTTAAGTTGGATTGGTGGCATCTGGAATGTGAAGTGGTGCCAGTTTTGACTGGGCTATTGGCTACTGGACACTGCGTCGTACCACAGTCGGGATCACTCTGGTTTACACTTCGCAAAATAAACTTCGAGAATAAACTCCTCAAAATAAACCACGAAAAAATCCACGGTGTAAAGATAAAGCCGTAAAAATCAACTTTTGCGATACAAACGCTTCAGATTCAAACTTTCAAAATAAATCGTCTCTGATTGGTCGACAGGCACGGCAGCCTCAGAGCAGCGAAGGCTTTTGGCTCCCGCGTCTCAAAATAGTTCCCCGCAGGGTGAGGCTTTTTTGCGGTGGGCTGGGAACGAGAGTACCGAGTCTGGACGAATCGTTTACTGTATTCTCCGCCGGCTATCAGGATTCTGTTGACACTGCAGTTAATGATTTGCTCTGCTGCTCGCCTGTCAAATTTGAGTATGTCGAACTCTGAATTCGTGTGTTGTCACCGAATGAGTTCCCGGTGTTGGTCCCAGCCGTCCCAGCTATGGTGGACACCTGCCTGACACAAAGCCTGATTCCGATACCGTGTGGATGTGTTGTGTTTATCCGTCTGTATGTGTTTGTGTGTCTTCCAGCCTCAGAACCGTAGAATCGTGAAATCGGAACCTGCCTGTGGTTTTCCTTGTGAGCCTACGTTCTGATTAACGCACGGAACAGGTACTGGACAGACTCTCGAAATGCATTTCTGCAAATAAGCTGCATATGAATGTGAAGAAATTGTGTGTTTGTTTGCAAGAAAAAAACTATTTTCTCTCGAATGAATAACTTGAGTCAGCAGAGGTCCTAATTTTTTTGTAACCAGCATACGGTAATCTCAAAGTGTAACGAAATAAGATTCTAATTTCAGGAACATCCACATTGATTCGCGCACCTTCCTAGACAACGATTTGCCATGCAAAAGCTGCAAAAAATGTATCTAGACATAATACTTCAAGCACTTTGTTTTCACTGGTCTTTGAATACACTGGAACTGAAGAATGCCATTTTCAAGGTATTAAAAACCATGAAATTTTCTCACAGGAATTTTTGCATCTTTTTTTATTCGCGTGGACATACAGTGTAAATCTGGTTATCAGATGTCGGAACTGAAGGAAACTAGGAGCAATGAAGTAACTGAAATCAGAAGTGTGAGAAATGAATGGCACCCTCTGTTGTATTTGTTTGCCTTCCTTTCTCTCCTATGATCTTCGCATTCAGAAATCCCCAAGTACGTTTATTAGCAGTCACTCTTTATGCCAAGCACCCACGCCAAGAAGAGGTCTAAAATTTACGGTACCAGCTGCTTCATTGTATGGTACCCTTGCACCTATTTTTACAGCTGCTTATAAATATTGTGCTGAAATATGAAATCACTGTAAAACTTGCATCCTGTACGACATTACATTAAATGTGCTGCTTGCAGTTCTGCAGCGTTGTTTCTTCCTCACGTTCAAGTGAAAAGGCAAAAAGAACGCTCCGGGACTTACTCTCACACAGCCATTATTTCGGGGCCATGTCCTCGCACTAGATGGTCACGAGCATACTTTGGAAAACTATAACGGCACATAGGGAAACTGACATTGCATTTGCACTGACCTTCTATTTCTAATAATTAAACGAGACCTAATTAGTACATTCGCTTCGGATGTAGAACATGTCATCCTTTATAACTGCAAAAATATTATTTCTCTAAGAATAAAAAATCAGTCCATGGACATGCTATATGCACTGCACCTACTAGAAATTAACCAGTGCTTGCTGAAAATATACTGGTATTTGTGTCTTATGTGATGTATGGCCCACATTTTCTTTTTGACCAGCTATGCCAGAGTGAGAGCTCCTACGCCAGACTAGCTAATTCCTCCTCTTTGTCCTCTATGTGGTCACATATATGTTATGCTATAAGGAAGCTACCTGATACCACAGTACCAAAGAGGTGAATTTACATGAAGACAATCACATAGCAGAGTGAATAACAACCACCATTATTGACTTAGTTTGCTTGATCGATGACAACTGAAGGTGGCATATTTCATTCCTCAGATTTTTATTTTTTTATTGGTTTGTTCCCGCTAAAAACAGAAGCCATGCACTGAGCAGCAGGGCATAATAAAACCCTCCATAAGCATCACTTTGCCTCTTTTGCTTTGGCAAGCGTGACTTTGCCTCCACAAGCATAACTTTGACATAATTGCTTTGTGCCGTGATATAGGGTACTATGACTGTGTTCGCAGTACCATTTAAAACGTTAGCACCTATAGGACTAGATTGTAGCCCCTTATTGCGTGCAAATATTCTGATGCCTGCAGAGCTGTAAGCTGTTCTTCCGGGTGAAAGAAAGCTTGAAGACTGCATACGTTGTGGCTCACTGCCAAAGAGGTGCGGTTGGAGAAGAAATTACTGGACATAAAGCACAGTGAGGCATGCTCCACCCAGGCCACAAGGAGGTACACAATTAATTTGAGCCACCTTCTGTTAATGCAGCAAAAACACCTATTTCCACTGAAAGAAAGACTTTTTTTTTCTGTTGTGGTTGAAGGGCACACGAGATCATAATAAATTGTTTCCAAAAGCTGTTACGTCGCATTCTGACATGATCTGAGCCAATATGGTCAGCTGATGCTATAAGACCTACAGAAAACACATGCCAGCAGATTCTGAACATGCTATAGGAGAGGGTATGCCCTTGAAATGACGAGATTTGTTCACTTTCCAGATGACTTCAGGTATGTGAAAACAATCATAAATGTTGACAAAGCTGTTATGAAGCAGCGACTGCAATTAATCTGTAGAACTGGGCAGAACGGTTGAATGCAGAATTTGTTCAAAGTGTGCTATAGCGCCATACAGATGGGATATGAATGAGCTGACGAAACATTTTTCTTGCGTAAGAGCAAATACAACCGTTAGTTTCTCAAAATATTTTTTTTTTGCTTCCTAGATGGCCTCAACTGACGAACAAGCTGCAGCACATTATGATGACAATTTTTTTAAATTTTTCTTAAAGAGAAATAAACCTCTACATTTTCAATATGTTGCAGGAGAGGACTAGTTACACAAATAAGGGAAGATTTCTTTTAGACGACCTATATGTGAATATACTATCTGAAAAAAAAGTAATTTTTTGCAAGTGCTTGTTATTCTCAAACACATGGTTAAACAATGAATATAGATCAGCTTGATATTTTTATGTGAAGCTAATCACAAGCAATCAGTTACAAGCATAAATAATCTGGGGCTCCTTCAAGAATGCTAATGTGTCAGAAATTTATTGTAAACTTGACTCCAAATGTGTTCCTTTCTCGAGTTCTCACCACGTCACCAGATTTATTCTCGTTCTACATACCCTTTGGGATGGCAGAGCCGTGGTTCCCCTCTAACACCAGGCAAGGAAAGCGCACAAATGATGCATATGTCGATGTCAGAAGGAAGCTCGTAAGGGACAACTTCATATGTCGGCACAGTTTAATGTGCCCCCATTGTTCAAGAAAACAAAATGATGAGTTACATTCGATATATGCATCATCTAAAAAATGCACACAATTTTTTTCAGTGATATTTAACAGAGTCAAGCTACATCTCTGGCTGGTTTTGGCTGGAATAGCCCAGGTTGACAGTTACACAAGCTGATGTATGTCAGCACTGAAAATATAAAGGAAAAAAGGCAATTTAAAATGCCTCAATCAATTTACTACTTTTCATAGCTTACACCTTGACAGGTGTTTTTTTATCCTAAAATGGTTTCATTGCCAAAATCAACGAGAATGACCGTCATCACATTAACAAGTTTCAACTGTATACCAAGTAATAACAAACATGTGCTTACTTTTTCTGCAATCAAGATGTAAATTACATCGTTGAGTTGCAGGCTTCAGTGAAAAATCTCTGCTTGTGATGTCACTGCTGAGTGAGCACGGCACTGCTAGTGACGCAACATGTGATTACAGTGTCTTTCACCCCACCCCACGTTATTTCATGAGCAGTTGGCATCAGAATCAATCGGCTTGCATGATGCACTTATGAAGGGTAATTTCATGTGTGCCAATAAATATACTGCAGTGCTAATTTACAATGTAGTTTGTGGCTGTGGAGCACACTCATATTCAGTATGCCATGTGAACTAGGGGAGCATTTTCTGGCATAAACATTAGATGAGTGAACCCCAAAAAAATGTAATCACTGTTTACGTGCATTTGACAACCCGCATACATAAGATGTAGAACCAGAGACACAGAAAAAAATTGACAGCATATCATGATCTCAATCATGTCATTGTGTCCGTGTTTCTGTCTCCTGTTCTGCATTTGTTAATCTTTTTGTGTAGTTGCTGGATTTTAGCCCAACAGCAGGGGTCAGCAAATAGAGCACATCCAGAACATGCAAGGCATGCATGTCCTCATTCTCCGCATTCCTCATTCAAGTAATGTTGAAGAAGTAATCATGCGAAGAAACAATACAACAGTGAAGCTGGCTTCAGTACACTACAACATGTAACAGTATACAGTATGCCTCAGTGTTTCCCAAACCGTGTGTCAGGACCCCCATTAAGGCCGCGATAGCCCAAACGGGGCCCAAGAGAAAGCAGATGAAGTGAGGGCAATATGCCACAAAGCCAAGGAAACTATCTCTCTACGACTGCATTATATTGAAGTTGTTTTACAAAAATGCTAGTTCAGTTCAGCACACAATCAGTCGGGAAACAAGCTAACTCGCAGCAATGCTTTGAATCAAGTGTGCCGCAGTATTCCTCACTGTATCATGACGAGACCGTGGACCTATATCAGACGCTACTTGCACGCACTAGTATAACATTCATATTTCTTTATTTATTTCGAGAACCCCAAGGGTCCGGATGACATTACATGGGGGGGTGGGAACTGGAGCGTAAGATACATTTACAGCAACTTGATAGAAACAAACAAGCAAGCGGAAAAGAACAACACAATTAGCAGTAAGTAAACAGGAAAATAAAGAAACGACGACAGTACAATCTTATATGAAAACAAGTATCAAAGCGTGAAACAGGGAGTTCGTTCACGTAAGTACAGATAATTAACAAATATGATAAGGGGGAGGTGAAACATTTCATAGCAACTGACATACAAGCGTGGTGGTCTTGTGGGTGGAGTGAACGGGAGAGGGTGTTACAAAATAGTGTATGGTAGATAATAGTTGCGAGAGGTGATGGGAGGTTGTTCCATTCGATGGCAGTTGAACAAAAGAATGATCTGGATAATGCATTGGTATTACAATGAAAGCATGTGACCTTATTAGTGTGGTGGATGCGAGGAAAAATGACACTCGGGCGGGTGATGGGCGATTGGTGCGGTGGCAAGATGAAAAAGAACCAATGGAAGAGGGCTAACTTGATAATACGGCGACGATGTTCGAGTGAGTCGAGATTAAGGTTTGATTTTAACGCGGTTACAAGGGATCGAATTTGTAGTCGTTGGAAATGAAACGGGCAGCCCGATTCTGGACGGCTTCTAGGGCGTCGCAGAGATACTTTTGGGGAGGGTCCCAAATAGGTGATGCATATTCCAGCTTGCTTCGTACAAGAGCCGTGAAGGTTAGGAGCTTAAGATGGAGCCCGCCAACCTGAGGGTGCGTCTAACAAAGCCTAGGGAGCGAGAAGCGTTAGTTATTATGTAGTTGATGTGCTCGTTCCAAGTTAGGTTGGAGGAAAGGTGGATTCCAAGATATTTGTAAGAATCTGCTCGGGTTAATGTGATATCACTTAGAGTGTAGGGGAAGGGAGGAAGGCGGGAGACCCGTCTTCGAGAAAACGACAAAATGCGACACTGTGCAATGTTCAGAGGCATTTGCCACTCATTGCACCAATGCCGGATTAGTTAAAGGTCGCTTTGCAAGGTTAGTTGGTCAGAAGGAGAGAGGATTTGCCTGTACACTACCCATTCGTCAGCAAAGAGACGAATCGTGGAAGATATGCCTGAAGGAAGGTCATTTATATAGATAAGGAAAAGGAGAGGGCCGAGGACTGAGCCCTGAGGGACACTAGAAAGCACAGGTACATCTGGGGATAGGTGGTTGTTGCAAGTAACAAATAACGTACGATTAGTCAGAAATTGAGCTATCCAATGGACAACATACGGGTCGAGGTTAAGCAGATAGAGTTTGTATAGAAGCTTAGAGTGCGGCACCATATCGAAGGCCTTGCGAAAGTCTAAGAAAGCGGCGTCAGTCTGATGATTATTGTCCGTGTGGAGAAAGATGTCGTGAACAAAACTGACTACTTGAGTTTCACATGAAAAGAGGTTTCGAAACCCGTGCTGCAAGTGATAGAAGAAGCATTTTTCTTCAAGGTACTTAACTACGTTGGAGTATGCGTTTGAGAATTTTACATACTATAGATGTGAGTGAAATGGGGCGGTAGTTATTAACGATGTGGCAGCTGCCTGATTTGTGAATAGGGACAATCTTCGCCATCTTCCAGTCCTGCGGTATGGCAGAATCTCGGAGTGACTGAGTAAATATGCAACATAGAATTTTGCTGGAAATAGATCTCGTGTTGTATAGAACCTCCGGGTTAATAGAGTCCGGACCAGCACTCGACGACAGCTTAAGGGACTCAATGATTTTACAAATGCCGTGAGTGCTGATATGAATGGGGACCATAGGTGACAAGGCGATTACTGATAAAGGAGTTTGGGTGTACCCGTTATCGGTGTTGAAAACGGATGAAAACAAGGAAGCGAAAGCGTTGGCGCAGTCGCTGTCGGCGGGTGTCAGTTAGACTGATACGGTGGGATTTTGGTGGAGATAAGATTTTCCAAAATTGTTTTGGTTTATTCGTCAAGAGAGACGGGAGGTCGATGGTAAAGAACTTATGTTTCACTTCCTTGATCGAGCACCTGTATTCCCGTTCACAGTAGTGAAATTTAGCCCATGATACGTTGTCGCCAAGACGCTTTGCTTTCCTGAATAAGCGCTTTTTCTTGGTTAGCAAGATTTTAAGACTTTTCGTGAACCAAGGATTGTGATCATAAGATTTCACTCTTATCTTTGGAACATTGTACTCGGTAAGGTAGTTTATGTTGTCACGAAGAGGGACCAGTTATCCTCAATGGAGTGAGGCAAGGTGCCATGAAATGAATTTTCATACAGAGCTTCAAGACCCTCGTTGATGGCTTGGAAGTTAGCTCGAGCATAGTCCTATATGGTTTTATCGTTGAATTTATGAACATTTGGACTACTTGAAGAGATATCTTAGAAAATGGCCCTGTGGTCACTGAGACCATTAGTGACATGCAAAGAAGTGATGTGCTCAGGATGGGAGGTTAAAACCAAGTCAAGGGTTGACTGCGTGGCATGAATTATTCGCGTAGGATGTGGAACGACATGCGATAGATTAAATGTAAGGCATAAATCCACAAACAGTGTCTCTTGTGAACTCCGGGAAAGATTGCCGTGGAGCAAGTCCCAATTTATTGACCGTATATGTATCAGCGTATATTGAAGGTGTATATTACGGTATATGTATCAGGGCAGATTTCAAGCTTCCTGAGCGCGCACAGACGGTGATCTCAGTTGTCTCGCGACGTAACAGACGGAGAAAGACACCGGCTGACACACACAGACATCCCGAAGGCTATGCCCATCTTTGTTGATGCACCCACGAATCCACAGGAAGACTGCCGAAGCTCTCCCACTCGTATTAAGTACCTGTAGCTTGAACTACAAACAGTTTAGTGCACACTCCACATAACGAGAACAGCTGATTGCTGCTTTCATGGGCGCGGCCTAGCGAGCAGCCATGCGAGCCGAGAAGGACCGTTCAACAGAGGAGCAATTTTAGGTAAGTTCGAACGCGGCGCCAGTCGTCGGTGCAACAATTTCCAGAGTGAACCGAGTTCGATCAGCTCAGATAACGTTTTTTTCATTCTTTTTCTTTTTAGTAATATTTACCATTCTTTTTTATTCATTTCCAATTCTAATTCCAATTCCAGCTCAACCGCTCAGCGCACTGACACTAGTGCAACGTAGAGTCAATAAATCTTTCGCTTCCTCGCTTCCCTAAGGAGAAGAGTACTTGAAGTATATTCCTGTTGTGTGATTCCTTTTTTCCCTCACTACGTTACAGAAACATACGGTTTCTGAGCCAAGACAATATAGTTGCGAGCGCAGTTGACTTACAGAAGTATCCCATACAGATCCCGTACCGTGAAGACCACCCCCCCAAACGGGGTTGCCACGGTTTCGGTTTTGGCCATTTGCATGTCAAAATTCCGGGATTGATATTTTAATACGCGTACGCGTTTCAAAATTTTTAAACGTGGATTTTAACTAGGACAGTCTCTCATATCGGTATCTGGCGTTTGTTCAAGACGTTCTTATTAGAGTTAAATAATGAATTTAATTGATTAGTCATCCTTATTAGTCATTACAGTCTCTCTTGGAAAAGATACGCGCCCGTAGAACTCAACTGTGAAAATGACGTGCTCTCGTGACTTTTTTATAAAAGTTTGTCCCCGCCCCCAAGCTGAAACACACACACACACACAAAATAAACGGGGTGCCACAAACGCATACTTCGTGGTCGTAGCATATTTTAATGGATTTTTTTTTTTAAATAAAACAACTAGGACTATGTGTACATTAGTTTCGCACGTACGCGTACGCGAGTGGAGGAAAACCTTATCTGCAAGGTATTTTGGCATTCTAATTTGCATAATTCACTAAGATGTATTTTGTGTGTGTGTGTGTGAAGCTCTTTTTCTTTCTTCGAGAAACAGAAAGAGCAGAATTGCTGGCAATCGGTTTATATATGAGATGAATCCTTCATCGATGTGCTTCAAATTATTATCCCCAGAGGTGACATTTGTTTTTAGTGCACCGTTTCCGATTTTCCATTATCGAGATACTTCGCTCGCACTAACTCGGAAGTCGGCAAGGGGGAGCGAGCCCTAACCTAACCTGAAGGAGAGCACTGCTGGACATGGAGTTAGAGATTGAGAAGTACGGCATTTTCAAAGAGGTCCTCGGAGGGAAAATTGGAGGGTGGGGGGTGGGGGGCAGAGCCAGCACTGTGAAAACTCGAGGAGCGGTGGACTGTTCCCCCTGCCCCCACATTCCGATTTATACCGAAACTAAACAGGAGCAGCTTTCCAAGCTAGGGCTCCGGAACGAACCGACAACAGTAAAAAGCAATCAAAGAAAAAGAAAAAAACAAGAAAAAAAAAGGGAAGGAAGCACAAAAAAGATATATTCGCTTGAACCGCAACGGGTCAAAAAACATTGCAAACTCGTTTTTCTTGTGCCCGTCATCGGCATTTTTAGCAGCTTTTCTGAACCGTGATGTGGATTACAGGCCCAAATAATCACAAATGAGCAAGCACGCATCCTCGCTGCTTAATTTTTGGTCACTTTACGTCCTTTTAAGTGCAAATTGTTGCGCCTACCACTAGCGCCACATTCGCGTTCAAATTGTGGCATGTGCTATGTGGGTCAAACAGGACGCTGTCTGAATGACCGTCTTAGGGAACATGCCCTTAGCACAGAAAGGACCCACGTGTCAAGCGAATTAGTTCAACATCTTCGGGTATGTAACAACTGTGAAGCCCTCTTTGCGGAAACCTCTGTTTTGCGTAGGGAAAGAGTGACCTGGCGAAGAATGCTTCGTGAATCTGTAGAGATAGCCACACGAGGCAATTATGTTAGTCAACCCTCTCTCATTCCTCTTCCTCCCCTTCGGAGGTTTTTGAATATATAGTGGGTTGTTGTCAATAAAATCTTTGCTGTGTTTGAGAATTGTTGTGTCCGTCCCAATCTCCTCCGTGTCTCTCGTTCCTCGTTCTTCAAGTATGCACCAGCTTGTCAGCGTCCTCTCTCTTTTATCAAATTGCTCCTCTGTTGAACTGTCCTTGTCGGCTCGCATGGCCGCGCCCATGAAATCGGCAATCAGCTGTTCTCGTTTTCTGGAGTGTACACCAAACTGTTCACAGTTCCAGGTACAGATACTTAATCCGAGTGGGAAAGCCTCTGCGGTCTTCCTGTGGATTCGTGGGTGCATCAACGAAGATGGGCATAGTTTTCGGGATGGCTGTGTGTTCGACAGCTGATATCTGTGCGCTGAACTAACTTCTATTTTTTAAAATCAACGTCAATATATTGCAGTTGTAGCGTGATAGTTTCCTTGGTTTTGTCGCATATTGCGTTCATTTCATCTGCTTTTTCTTTTCGCCAACTGGTGTAACCCCTGCTTTGACTATTGCGGCCTCCCTAAAGTTTATGTGTCAGTTTTGGAAACACTGATATAGTTACATGTGACACATTGTAGTGTACTGCAGCCATCTTCACTGTTTGACTCATAATTTGCACGGTTACTTCTTTAATATTATTTGGATTACTTTCATCTGATACTGTACCATTAAATAGGATAGAGATTCATTATGGTTCAGAATTATTTTTCCTTTGCAATGTTCCCACACTGATCTTGATGACAAGTTGTCTCTCATTAAATTCCTTTTGGGTTGTATTTCACACTGCTTACAGCATAATGTGAGAATGAGAAAATGTATGCTTCACATGTTCTCAGCATCCTCTACAGCAACTGCTCCTGGGCTTAAAATCCAGAAACTACACACGAAGAAACAAAAAAAAAAACTGTAGAACAGACGACACATCAAGAAGGACACGACAAAATGATTGGGACTGTGTTATGCTATACTTTTTTTTGTGTGTGTGTGTCTCTGGTTCTGCATTTTTGTGAACATGTGCCATGTTGCCGGCACCCTTGCCCTCTTGTCACAAAAACACCCTCAGACATAAAAATGCAGACAAAAAAGTAGAGAACTCCAACTTAACATAACAAGAGAGAACAAAGATGGGGGCACAGGAAGCTTCTGGAGTCTCGGAACATACGCAGTGACCCCTCGGTTTTTAAGAAAAACCGTGGCCCTTCCCCGAACAATACTCCCATCTCCTTAAATAATGACCGGTTGTGCAATCGCTCATTCAGTTTGGCACTGACGATGTCTGTCGCATGACGGATGAAACGTCTGAGTAAACCTTGTTATTTTGTTATGTTAAGTTGGAGTTCTCTACTTTTTTGTCTAGTTATGTCGTCTCCCGGCTTTTGGAGTACTTTTGCATAAAGATGCAGGTTGTGAGAGGCACATAAACACTGCTTACATTGCTAACCTGTCTATCACAAGACATGTGAAAGGATTGCCAAATTAAAATTCAGTAATACAAAAATGATTCTGAAATACATAATTCCAATAGAAGGGAGAGTAAACATTGGAATAACAGGTAAAGGTAAAGCACTGAAGTGTTGGCATTCTTCTGATGTGTATGATATACTGCTCTATTTAACCCATGACATATATGTTGTCAAACATTAACTTCTTGCATTCAACATCAAGATGCTGTACCTATTCCATCTAAGCGACTCGTCTTTACACGGACACGTGGCACACCATTTTGGCACAAAGGTTTGATATCTCTGCTTGTTGGACATATCAAGCAAATACTGTGCCAAAATTGTGTTACCTACATGGCATACTGCTTTGCTGAGATATGTTACGGAAGAAATACTCCTGAAGCGATTAAAGGAAGTGCATACGAGTACATATGCTTTGCAAAGTTGTTCCAAAGTTCCAAGTGTTGAATTGGCAAAGCGTTAGTCATCTCATAACAAAGTGATGAAAGAAACTAGTGAGAAATGCGAAGCCGCAAGCACTGTTGCATGGCCATGTTCACAATGGGCAATGACGCTTTTCACTTTGTGCACCGTGGACTGACTATGCTCAATGAGTGGTTTGCAGTATCTATGATTGATGTAGGCCATGGCAACTACCGATGCACTTTGCAGAGTGTGCAATGATGTCTTTTGTGAACGAGACAAACCTCAATATATTCCCACGTAATTTTGATCCTACAATTAATTGAGTTGAGGGTTTCAGGTATTTAAGTGTGCACCTCTCTTCTGATATTTACTGGGAATCACACATTAGTTACGCATCCTCTAAGCCTCTTAAAAAAATTGTCTTCTTGAAGTGGACACGGAAACTACCTTTCGCAGACAGTACACTGCTGGCATACAAAATCCTTGTACAAAGTGCCTTAGAAACAGTACAAATGACATCACACTGTCCATCATAAAAACAAATGACATCATACTGTTCAACAGTGCCACCAATTTGGTACAGTTGAGCTATGCTGAAAGCTAGTGGGGACGAGTTCGCATCAAAAAGGCACGGTCTTGAGGGGATTATGGTGGTCTTTGACAGAGCACGCGACTTTCGGTCCTACTTTTCTTTCCTGAGGAGGCAGTGAACAAGTGCCCATTCGTGGAACCCAGCCCTCCCCTTCTGATTTGTTTCGGCATCAGTCTGTCTACCAATGTCATGATGACATTTATATTCTGTTGAGTTTCTTACATGCTGTCCAGGACATATATGTAGGTAGGTAGGTATGCCAAGAATTTTTTTATTACTACTCTTTTTTTTGTAGTTTGAATCCCTCGAAAAACCATTGCACAGCACCAGAACACAAAGGCTACATAATGACCAAGTTTCACCAACCTTTTCAGCATCTGAACTAAGATGAACGGTCATTAAACTATCTGCTTCACCACATCACCGATGGAAAAAAAGAAGTGTCTGTTAAGTGTCTGTTCGAGTATTGGCAACCCTTGATATTGGTTCAGTTAACCAGAGTTGGTGAAACCGGGCCTATGGAAGTCAGCGAAACATTCATCACATCACAAACCAACGTTTGAAAAAAGAATTGAGTGCTAGCATGAAGTTTTGGCAATTCTGAGTAGTATTTTAACTGCTGCCTATGTAGCTGCTGCATAATTACAAGTAATTCAGAAAAAAAAGTAAAAAAATTGAGGGTACTCCACTCTGTCTTCCTCTGCATGGTATTGAAAACTGTGATGATTCCAAGTGCTCATCGTCTTGGCCCAGATTGTGTAGCAGATTTATCAGCCATTTGTGCTCCTATTTGTGGTACTGTGGCAAACTAGTCACTCCACCCACATACCAGCATTCCTAGGTTACACATACCATGTGGTTGATATACGAAGAGGGGAGTCAAGTCCTGTAGATCGCATAAACAAAATACAGAAACCGACACTGAAGATTTTTGTTTAAGTTTAATTTGTACAAGGTTTCGCATGGAGGTCCACGCTTCCTTAGGTCCTACCTGGGGAAGTGTCGGTTTCTGTATTTTGTCTGTATAATGTAGTTATAAGAGTGGTTTAAACCACCTCACAGAAGTTGCAGATGCTGTTCATCAACTTTATTTTGAGATGGACAGAGAGTTTCATTGCCTGGGGTGGTACTCTACCCCATAGCTGCTTGTGGTGTGAGGAAGGAAATAATGTCCCATGGAGTCCAAAATTGCCAAAAGAGCTTCGAGAGCAGGCATTCGTGGGCTCGATTTAGCTATAGGCCAAGAAATTTTAGAGAGAGGGGCAGGAGTTCAGATTATTGAGATCTCAAAATGGCAGTTTGGAAAGCTCAGTAGTGTGGGCAATGACAAAGAATATACTCTGGATCTTCTACAGCACTGTAGTGACAGCACCTGAGAGAGCCAACTTGCCTCATGTGGTAATGACACTGAGCTGTAAATGCCCCATTGAGTCACAGTGCACCACATTGGCGAGAAGTGTTTTGTGGCATCCAGAAACCAAGCTCTGGGCCAACATTTCTCAGTATAGACGGGACGAAAACGTCAGTTGTCCATTGACAGGAACACTATTTAAACAATCCATTGATATGTTGGTGAACAAGATCTGCTTTCGATATGACCAGTAACATTCCTTTGCTATCTTTCACTGTGATTTAATTAAACACATCCCTTAAGTGACGGCGTTCCCGGTACAGTTTTACCTTGCTAAACCACTTTTCGCGGCGCTTATCAAACATAACATTAGCGGTTCTTCGTAGGCCGAGGCCGAGGAAAGCAAGAGACGTTTCCATGATGTTTACCGTGATGTACGTGATTACCGTCGTGACAAATGGTCGATACAGCAGTTTTGCGGTACGTTTTATATGTTGCCTATCGTGGACATTTTTCGCTACCAGATTGCCTGTCCAAAACAGCTACGACTGCATCAATGTCACTTCACCAATGAATTCCTTCATAAGTTACACGCGCGTGTTAGCACACCAAGTCGTTACACGTCTGAAAAATACCTGACGAAATCGGCAGAAGAAACATATGCTTTATTAGAGCTTGCAGTGATTGTCCTTTTCATGCAGCACATCACGCAACACCATACAGCTCCGTCGTTACTCCATTTTCTCTAATAGCTTCGTCCCCAATAGTAGCCGAACGGCCGAACCTCTGAAGCGTTGTTTTCCTAGTATTCATACACGTAGTTATTTACGCCTCTAACTTAATTAAAGTGATGAATAATTGAGAGATATATGCTGAATACCACACAGAATTGCATAAAGACTCGTTATTCTGGAGTGTGACCTTCTTAAACACCGATTTTCTCACGTAAAACCATGCTTAACACTGGACTGCACAGACCCATTGTGATTTATTTTGACAGTTTGAATTTGAAAGGATTGGAATTTGAAGGGTGGATTTCTTAGCGTGGATTTCAAAAGTTTTATTATTAAGAGTGGGTAACAGGGTACACCCCCAGAGTCATGCTTGACTTGCCGTAACTCGAGGCTGAAACGCTACCAGTTCAAGCTCGACTAGTTGACATGTTTGGGATAAGTTTCGGCTTCGGTACCGGGATAGGCTTGCAATAATATATAAGAAGATTGCAAGACGAAGCTATACGAACAATTGGGAAGTATTAATAACCATTACCCGTTAGTAACCGTTAGTTCTGAAAGGAAGTTATAGTAAAAAAAAAGACATATTCAATCTTTTGCAAGGTTCGTTTGCATGACGAAAGCTAATTTGAAATTGTTATACGTGTACTTTGCGCGTTGCAGCTCCCGTGATGAATCATGTGTTTAAACATTGATTGAGCGGTCGTCATCGCCTGACGTGTTCTAAATTTTTGCGGTCACCTCAGCATGCCAGAAATGAGATTTTTGCTCCATATGTTCTTAGCGTGATCTGAGACATAGACGTTGCTCGTATAATCTGAAGCTTAGAATTTGAAGTTTAGAATCTGAAGAAGGATTACAGCTCGGCTATAGCTGCGTGTTATTTCGCAGGGACACTTTATCGCGGGTACTATGCTGAAGGGTTTTTTTTTTTTCGAACCTGTATGATTTCGAAATATTACTTCCACGAGAACCCCTTCTATCGGTTTCGCGTCACATTCGTGGCACCTACAAGTAAATGCCGTTTTAAGAATAACATCCGGTTTATGCTAACGTTAGCAATGCAACTTTTTCACAACGGCGTAGGTTTATTCTCGTGTTTCAAATCCTTCACACGGTGGTGGTGGTGGTGCTGATGGTGAAAGGGTCCACCTCAAAGAGGTGGGCAACGTCACGACTGGGGGAATGCGTGTCCTGGGCCGACTTCTAAGGAAACTGTGCCGACATATGTCTTGAAGCGTCTGAGGAAAACCCAGGAAATTTTCTGGGGCCACGAGTGCTCCAATTGGGTGATTGTCGAGGCGCACACTACGATTTAGATGTTGCAGTGACACAGATGTATATTTTGTTGTGCCCTTGCAACTTTCCAGAAATCTTAAGTGGCTGGGACTCCAAGAAAAATATCAATCCATCATGGACTAATAACCACATCTCAAATACTCTGTTGAACACAAGATTTCAGATATCCACAAGGCAGTCATGCGAGGTACCTACCAAACATGAAGTATTATCTATTCCATGTAACGTTGTAGTTCCTCAACTGCTATCGCTTAATTAACTTATAGTGACGCTAGATCTATGCCAGAATATCTGTAATGTTTGACTACAAATAAAAGGTATTTGTGCGCTGCAGTTCCATGGGTCTGCCTTTGTTGGGCTGGTAGCAGTTTGTTGCAGCTGGTACCAGCTGAAATGTGTTATCGAGTAGGAACCACTTCAGGTGGAATCATTTCAACCGGTCCCACGTCATCAATTAGGTTCGGAACAAGTCCCAGTTTCAAATGGTCTGAGGTGTTAGTAGAGACTGGGACTCGTCGTAAACCTGATTGTTGAGCCGGGACCGGTTGAAGAAGTTCCACTATAAGTGCTCCCTGTTCGATAACACAGTTCAGGTGGTGCCAGTTGCAGCCGGTCCCAGCCGGTCCCTGAACTGGTAGCAGTTGAAACTGGAACTGATTCCCAATCGAGAAATCCACTCCATCGCCATCTATCCAACTGCATCTCTAACTCCATCAGAAATACTAATGGTCCATTAGAATATTTTGATGGACCATCCAAACAGCTTGTCGGCACATTAACAACTCCTAGTGGTTCAACAGGACTGTTAGCGATCCGACAAATGCTGTCTTAGAGCCCATCAGGTGGGCGGAATGGCCCCACAAAAAGGCCTGATGGTACCACAGGGCCCCTGACGGCCCAACACAGGGTATCTAGCTGCCCATCAGGTGAGCTTAGTGGTCCCACAGAAGATCTTAATGGTACGTCTACGAGGTTTTGCATTCGAATAGTAGATTCGCTAGTCTCATTGTAGATAAGGGGCCCCTATCGGGACACAGGAGATATGGAATAGCATAAAATAGCCAAAACACTCCATGTAGGGCGCCGTAAAGGACATACCTGTTAAAGCTAACACGGAACCTGCGTCCTGTCCTAGTCTTGTTCTTTATTTATTTTATTTTGGTTATACGTTGAGGGACCACAAGGGTCATTACACAACGGGGGGGGGGGGGGGGACGACATAGGCGTGACATAACTGCGACTTGCTGTTATACGAGAAATAATGCACACAGCTAATAATCATGTATCACCCTGAAGAGAATTAAATAACAACAAAAAGATAATTAAAGAAATGCGTGCACATATCTAACTACTCTACACATGTATACACACTATATATCCATACATCTATCAATATCTATTTCTATACACACATGTATACAATGTATACACACTACATGATTATA